>NC_082393.1:15465891-15628391 GCF_031168955.1 Gadus macrocephalus
CTTACCAGAGGGGCTTCTACTGCAGCGACAGCAGTCTGCGCTATCCTTACAAGGGCAGCACGGTCCCCACCTCCATGCTGATCGGTGTGGGGCTCACACTGCCCGTGGTGTCTGTAAGTCACCCCAACATAGCCCGACCGCGCCGGGCTGAGCACCCGCTCAAGCAGTACAGCAGCCTGATCACTGGAGGGGAACTGGGGGATTGGGCCAGAGGTGTATGGACGGATGGGAAAAAAGGTGCAAAAATTCTTCAAATTTAATCCAGACTTGCTGCTGAAGCTAGGTGTAAGATCGTGGTAAACACTTTTCTTTTGAAGAATCAAGGAATTCCTCCTGATATTTGAAATTGGTTGATCAATTTGAAATTACACCTCTTTGGACATCCTCCAGCCTCAAAACCCTGCCGTATCCCATGATCCTCTGCTGCCGGGGTGCTCCCTGTCCCCAACTGACTCCCCCTCCCCCGATCCCTCTGTTGTGTCCTGTGTCACTGACCTGTTGCTTTTATGTCTTCTTCTCCTCTCTCTCTCTCTCTCTCTCTCTCTCTCTCTCTCTCTCTCTCTCTCTCTCTCTCTCTCTCTCTCTCTCTCTCTCTCTCTCTCTCTCTCTCTCTCTCTCTCTCTCTTCTGTGTGTCTGTGTGTGTCAAGATCCGATTTCTGTGATCATTCTACCTTTCCTCTCTCTCTCACTGTCTCTGTCTCTCTTTGGCTCTCCCTTGTTCTCCCTCTCTCTCCCTTTCTTTGTGTCTGTTGTAGCTGGCCTGCCTTTCCTCATCATTGAGACTAGCACCATAAGGCCGTACCAGCGCGGGTTTTACTGTACAGACGAGTCCATCCGCTACCCCTATAAAATCGGAGAAACCATAAGCGACGCCGTGCTTTGTGCTGCTGGCACTCTCATTGCCATTTTTTTTGTAAGTCTACGTACATAGAAACCAACCTCTTATCTACCTTTTCCTCTACTCTCCCTATCTCTGCCCCTCCTTGACCATTCATATTTGTCTGGCCTGAAAGCTTCACAGTAGATCTTACGGAATTAGTAATATAATAACATTCAGCTTTCTTGCATATAACGAGATCATTAATGATTAACCATAACACATATATAAATATATATATATATATATATATATATATATATATATGCATATATATTCTAGTCTTTTATCTCCTTGCATGCAGTGCTTCTGTTCTTTCCGTGTAGAGTATGATGTGTCTCTCTTTTCTTGTCTGTCTGACTTCCTTCTTCAATATCCTTGCATTGTCATTTAAATGTCTCTAAATAAACAACTGTCTTTAACCTCATTCCATCTGTAATAGGAAGCTGTCTGTGTGATGGTGTGCCCGTGCATGTATGCATGCATGTGAGACTTAGAACCAGCCCTTCTCATGCCCCCAATGCCTGCCCCATCACCTTTGCCCTTTTTCAATCCGTGGCTAAATGTATCATGCCCTCTCCCCACTCCTCGTTGTCCTTAACTCAAAGACTGAGGCTTTCATCTTATTAAGCTAACAACATTTGATTAAAAAAAAGCATTTTAGGATATATACTTTATGAGTAAAATGGCATTCATGCATTATAAAGCAATTGCAAATGTCATCAAGTCCTCCAACGTCTTAAAAAAAGTGAGACTCTAATAAAGAAACATTCAATTGAAAAATAACTACCCTTTAAAAGAAAAGCTAGTAAAACGAATGGGTTTCAGTCAGAGAGCACATTCTTCTGAGAGTGAGCTCTCTCTGTTTCACTCTCTGCAGTCACCAGGCTATACATTAGAAGCTTGGTTGGGGTTAGTGGAAACATGAGATACTTCTGCATGGTGGCCTACACACACACACACACACACATTCACACACACACACACACACACACACACACACACACACACACACACACACACACACACACACACACACACACACACACACACACACACACACACACACACACACACACACACACACACACACACAGCAGACCAAGACACTGTTTTAATGCCACCAATATAAACAGCAGTGACACACATATTCACACACTTATGTATGTGTGTTTGTGTGTGTGCCATCCATGTGTGGCTGTATGTAAATTCTCACATTATCATGTGTGGCTTAAGCTGTCCTGTTTGCTGCAGCAGTATTCCATTAGTGGCTTCCACTACCGCTAAAGCGAAGCACACACACATTCACACAGATCCACTGAGGGAGTAGAGAGAGGGAGAGAGAGAGAGAGAAAGAGAGAGAGAGATAGGATAAAGGGAGTACAAATACCAACAAGACAATTCAGGTAGACAGATAGATATATCAATTTATTGATTGATTAATTTTATCTACCGACATTTGTATTTCCGTCAAATTCTTTAAAATGTATGTTTGCCATCGCTACATCCCCAAGAGAAAAAGCACACACATAGACTCCAATGTTTATTTAAATTGGTTCCAAGCCTGCATTCTGACCACCCTGTCGGCATGTGCACAAACACAAGCACACACATACAAACATAGACAAGACAAGACAGACATAAACATGCACATACCTGCATCGACGCAAAAGACTGAGAAGGGCACTTGGGTCAGACCATAGATTGAACATTGGGTCTTGACTCCATTCTTTGCTTGGTTAGTGATGGACATGTCATCATTTTCCTGGGGCATTTGAAAAGATTAACCGAGCAAGGCACCCCTAGACAATGTTAAGACAGCACCATTTCCAAAGGCTTGGCTTTACATTCTACCAGATGTTTTTTTTGTAACAGATTTAACTGCTGCAAAAGAATAATAATTTTTAGCTTGCCATTGTTCGTCCTGTAGCTAAACAGTTTACATTTGAAACCAGGAGACATGGACTATTTTTATTTTAGTACTATCTTCCCTCCTTTACTGCTTTACTCATCCCATGCTGGATTCCATAAACCAAGTGGTAAAACAATGCTTCCATCAATCAATCATCAACATACTGCCTGTGGGAAAGGCAGGCCATACTCATTCTGTCTACCAGTCTATCTATCTGTCTGTCTGTCTGTCTGTCTGTCTGTCTGTCTGTCTGTCTGTCTGTCTGTCTGTCTGTCTGTCTGCCTGTCCATCCCTCCGTCTCTTTCTTTGTGTTTGTGTGTGTGCCTTTTAACCCATACTCTGTTCATCCACTCTCCCAAAATTATTGCACAAACAATGTTGTCATAACCGCCTAAGGAGCTTTCTTTTAAAACGCATGCTGCCGCAGCTGGAACTACTCCACGAACAGCACAGGATTCATCACAATCTTTCTTTGACTTTTGCTTTAATCAGAGATGAGCATTCCAGGCTTGGAGAGTAAAAGTCCTTGTCAATGTTTTGAGCCAACTGTCGGGGATTATATCCAATAGGCTAATGTGGCTGATGATGTGTCCGATTAGAAACATTACAATGCCACAAAATCAGAGTGCTAACACGGCAGAAACTTTTACTCTCTAAACTAGGCGTTTTTCCCCACATGGGCTGTGACCCTGTTATTCACCAACTCATCAGGTTTGCATCCACTCACACTCATGTGATCTCCTTGCCTTTATAGATAGTGATTGGGGAGTGCTATAGGATCCACAGCCTCCACGAGGGAACCAAATCGTTTGTGGGGAACCCCTACGTGTCCGCTCTTTACAAACAGGTCAGTCGTCGTGATGCTGGGAAAAGGAAATGCAGCTTTTCATGGATGGACACAAACAAATGCTACATGACTTCACCATGACGTAATAGGAAGACAGTTATGTTCCATATAAAAATTATATATTTGGTTGTTGTGTGTGGGTTCAGGTGGGTGTGTTCATCTTTGGCTGCGCAGTCAGCCAGTCCTTCACGGACATAGCCAAGGTGTCGGTGGGTCGCATGAGGCCCCACTTCCTGGACGTCTGCCAGCCGGACTTTTCCACCATCAACTGCTCTTTGGGTTACATCACCGTCTATACCTGCCTTGGCCGGGACAGCAAAGTACAGGAGGCCAGGTGTGTATGCAACAACCTACATGCAGTCATGTGTAACACACAGGGGCATGTTGGTAACACATTGGGTCATGTATGTATGCACACTAAATGTGATTATATCAATCATTTTTTTCTCCCCAGAAAATCATTCTTCTCTGGACATGCCTCGTTTTCGATGTACACAATGCTGTACCTGGCTGTAAGTATTGATCCGGCTAGCTTAACAACACAGACATACGCACACACAGACACATTGCAAATATGTGTCTGAGAGAGAGAGAGAGCAAGAGAGAGAGAGACTGAGGCTGAGAGAGTACAAGGCCATAACAAAGCTGTAAAAGAGGGAATCCAATGTAGTTTCCAGACCATAGAAGGAAAGCTGTGATGAGAGCAAAACCATAGGGGGACCATGCAGGAGAGAGAGTCGCACAGTAATGAAGGTGAAAGAGAGAGAGATTAATGGAGAAAAAACAAAACCCTACTTTAGATTTGTCATCCAAGGGTGACATTCCAAGCTCAACAATGCGGCCCCTGGTTTTCCCTCAGCCTGAGCTCTGTCCTGGGGAGCTTCAATTCTGTCCTCGGGAGCCTCAGCTCTGTCCTGGGAAGCCTAAGCTCTGGCCTGGAGAGCCACAGCTCTGTCCTGGGAAGGCTGTTCTAACTGGGATTGTTCAGGCTAGCACCCACTGATCACCCGGCGCTGTCGACTTAGCTCACCGCTCACTGGCACATCTGGCGAGCGGTGCTCCAACATACTGAACGGAAAAGTCGGCTGATGCAGTCGCCCCGGTTGGAGCGTGTGAGTGAGCGAGCGGGCGAGGGAATGCTAGCGTCTAATGCAAACACAAAGTGTCTCCTTCAGGGCTGTGTTGTTCCTGTGGCTTACCTCAGCAGAGCTCAAGCCTACCGACATGTCAGTCAGATGGACAGACAGACAGACAGACAGACAGACAGACAGACAGACAGACAGACAGACAGACAGACAGACAGACAGACAGACAGACAGACAGACAGACAGACAGACAGACAGACAGACAGACAGACACACAGACAGCGAAGCAGGGCGCTGGCAGAGTAGCCGAAGCAGCCCCCGCAAGCATGTTTGTCAAGTAACCAATCCTCACCACAGCTATGCTTTGTCTCACGTTGTGGTGTGAACTCCAGAGAGAGATGTGGATTACAGTGTGTGTGTGTGTGTGTGTGTGTGTGTGTGTGTGTGTGTGTGCGTGTGTGTGTGTGTGTGTGTGTGTGTGTGTGTGTGTGGGGGGGGGGGGGGGGTGTACTTGTTGTAAAACATGCCCTTTTCTGATGTGTGCATGACTTTCTTCATTTCCGCTATTTGCAACCCCTTTAAGTCAAAGAGAGAGAAAGAGATATAGAAAGAGATCTGGGTAGGAGGGAGGGAGTGGGATTTTTCCAAAAACCGCCAGACTGCTTGTCTCTCTTACGTGTCCTCCACCATGGGAATCTGCCCGGGCTCCTTCTGTTTTTTTGTATTATTCAAGTGTAACGGTCACTTTGGGATGCACAGCAGATTCCCAAGAGCCGGCTGGTCAGAGAGGCAGATGCCAGAGTACTGTGTGTGTGTGTGTGTGTGTGTGTGTGTGTGTGTGTGTGTGTGTGTGTGTGTGTGTGTGTGTGTGTGTGTGTGTGTGTGTGTGTGTGTCTGTGTGTGTGTGTGTGTGTGTGTGTGTGTGTGTGTGTGTGTGTGTGTGTGTGTGTGTGTGTGTGTGTGTGTGTGTGTGATGAAGAGCAGGCAGATGAGGATGTGTCTTGGTACTGAGCAACGAGGAGCTTGTTGAGACCAGAACTGTTCAAAGGGCAGACTTCCTTATCTCATTGTGCCGTGTTTGTGTATTTGATTTGAAACATTGTTGCTATCTGTGTTTGGGCTAGCCGTGAATGGCCTAGGTTGCCACGGTTAAACAAACCTATAAACTGACCTATAAAAAGGGTGGTTTTTAACAGATTGAAAATATTGCATCAAGGGGAATGTGATATTTTCCCCTGGTTAGCAGGAAGTGAAGCGGTTGGGATGCAGAGTACCTAACAGAAGCCTATCGGGACGTGGCCCGGTCCCGTACCTGGGAACCTGCGGGCGGAGGAAGCCTGCGCTCCAAACATCCCTGGAGCAGATGGGCGGTGGAGGATGGGGGGGGGCTCTTCCTCGTTTGCATCAAGGATCAGACCAATGCAGTCGGTCTCATAGTCTGTGTAGGGGGGGGGCAACATCTACTGAAGGAGCAGGATGGGAGGGGGGGTTGTCTAAAGTAGTATTGTTCGTCTGGGCGAATAGAGAGAGAGCCCTTGATTGGGGGAGGAGGATGGCTAGGGGGAGGAGGGGAAGAGGCTTGACCTTGGCTGCAACCTGCTCTCTAGCTCTGCCTTAACCCCTCTTTGCCGGGTGTGAGAGAGAGGAAGTGGTGGAAGAGGATTTGAGAGTGGTGCAGGACTGCAGGAAGCGTGAGAAACCTGTGTTGACCTCACTATTCCTGCCTGTGTGTGTGTGTGTGTTCTCTTTGGTTGTGCTGTTTGTGCAGCTGGGAAGTATAGGTTCAGTCAAGTCTCTCAGAGGGCTGTGGTTTGTGTTGCTTAGTTTGTGTTAGTCGTTTATCCTCTGTCTGTGTGTGTGTGTGTGTGTGTGTGTGTGTGTGTGTGTGTGTGTGTGTGTGTGTGTGTGTGTGTGTGTCTCTTTCTCTCTGTGGGTCTGCTGGGCATCCCTCCTTTGATTCATTTTAAAACGGTCAGACACCGAAACAAACACACACACACCCACACACCACAGACACAGACACACTACATACCACACACACACACACACACACACACACACACACACACACACACACACACACACACACACACACACACACACACACACACACACACACACACACACACACACCTACACACACACACACACACACACACACACACTACATACCACACACACACACACACACACACACACTACATACCACACACACATACACACAGACACACACACCCAAGGGTTGCAACACATTTATTGAAGGCTAATTGATATAAACATGTTCTTCCAGGTGTTCAACAGGAAACGTAATATCGAACCAGTATTGCTCAGGGACCTCAAGTTACAGTCATTCATTATGTTGTTCATAATAAACATTATTATCCCTCTCTCTCTCTCCTCCGCCCTCCCTGCAGTTCTACCTTCAGTCCAGGTTCACGTGGCGCGGGGCGCGGCTCCTGCGGCCCCTGCTCCAGTTCACCCTGCTGATGATGGCCTTCTACACGGGCCTCTCGCGGGTCTCTGACCACAAGCACCACCCCACCGACGTGCTGGCCGGCTTCTTCCAGGGGGCCCTGGTGGCCTGCTGCACAGTGAGTGAATCGCCTGCTTACTGATGCGTGGCAGTACTGACACACTCAGCCTCCACCATGTTGAACTCTGAACCTCATTGTAATGCCTCTCTCCCAAGCATTGAGGAACCCCTTTTAAAAACGCTTACCCCCCCCCCCCCCACATGGCTCTTTGTATTCTTATTGCATTTTCATTATACACCAACCGTTCTCCGTACTGCTGTCTATCGCTCTCTCTGAAAAACAGACTAGGCAGTGAAGTGAGGAGAATCTGATTCCCTATAATGAAGAACACATTGCTGGGAACCAAGCCTGTGTGTGTGTGTGTGTGTGTGTGTGTGTGTGTGTGTGTGTGTGTGTGTGTGTGTGTGTGTGTGTGTGTGTTTTTGTTTGTTTGTTAAGTCCTATATATTACTACACACTTCATCCCTTTATTGTTGACATATAGTCATGGTGACATACCGTCATGGCAGTCGCCATATTTCCGTTAACCAGTAGCGTACCGTGGGGTTTAAGTCAGGGCCTTCAGTAACGAACTCCATCAACGGCCAACCTCCAAACACTCAGACATGCACACAAATGTCATATTAGGTGCCGATACAGCCAACACAGCCACAATATGCGCTACTGCGTAACATCCACAACAAGACAGTTGATCTTCAGCAACAACAACAGCGCACACGCACACCACTTTGCATTACAGAAGAGCTAGAGTAATGCAGCATCACCATCTGATCTTTCCTTATGTTACTCCGCAACCAGATTGCACATCACACACATGACACAAAAACAAGTGTTTTTCGCAACTTCAACGGATTCAATAAAGTAGCCTATAGCGACAGTATTACAAGTGCAATGTCAGTTCATTAACAAAAATGAAACATATATATATCTGCCTTTATGCCAGATATTTTACAACAGCTATTCCAGCCAGAATATTAAACCCACAGGATTAGTAGTGAACGGGTTCATTCAATTTGCTTACTAAGCGGCATCTACACACAGCATTACCATTAAGCCTACTGCCCAAATTCCAGCTATATGTTTGTGATTCCAACCATTACAAAAAATGTGTTTTAAAGGCCCACTATGCAACTTCGGGCATTTCTTCGCTGTTTTCTTGGTTTTGGCACGCACATTTCTCTACACAGCGCCCCCTACAGCTTCGTAGTAGATATTTCACAACACTGTCGTAACAACTCGTTGACGACCCTTCCCCATGCACTTCTACGTGAGCCATGTGCATTTGTTTTCAAAGAAGCCGGCGAATGCGTGGAGCCATGTCCGAAGTAGATGTTCATAAAGTGTAGGCAAGGTTATACATTTTTTAAATGGTGTATTTGTATTGCAATAAACATAAATCCATCCTTTTTTATAGTTGACGGGGAGAATGTATATACTAGATTATAATTGTTATATCTTAGGTTGAACAGAACAATCAGTGTAAGAGGTTTGGCCAACATAATAATCTAAATGAACAAGAACCTGGATTCGGGGATTCAGTCTGTATCTGGGGGATGAGACGGACGAACAGCAAAACAGCCATGGAAACAAAGGTGTTTATATGGTTGCAACCAAGCAAGCTAGAAACATACAGGGCTCACAACAAAACGGTCGAGAAAACAATTTTTACAGGGCTCACAACAAAATGGTTGAGCAAACACATTTGTACAGAGACTATCAACATCAAGAATACCAAGAAGACAAAGTTCACCCAAGGGTACTTTCAATTTCAAAAGCAACACGGCCAAGTCGGTGTCTGATTTGCAGTCTTCTTTTTCTTTCAGTTCACGCTATTCCTGAAAAGCTTGCCCAACGTTTACTCGTGTCTGGCCTCTCTGTCGGTCAGTCTCCCTTTTCTCTTCTGTTCCTCCGACATTGGGTTTCTCTGTCTCTTTTTAGTCGGCTGAGGCCTGTTTCAGGTAGCTGGTTTTGAGGCAACCCCGAGTTTGTTCGCTCTGAGTTAATGGAAACTCTGGGTTTTCCGTTTCAGGTAGCAGGTTCAGCGCAACCGAGAGTTAGGCAACTTACGCCGTGGGTCTAACCTGCTCGGGAGGTGGTTAGACCTACTCTGAGTTTGTTGTCTATAAGGCTGAAGGCAGCTCTCCGACAGAAGGAAGTGTTAGAAATGGCATGTCCTTTTCTACGAGAGCCTGCGGACGTAGAGGCTGCGATCCTCAGAGGGAATCTCCGTGAGGAACGATTATTAAGACGCCGGCTGGATATACTTTATTTTCCTGATAATATTCTTCACGAGCGCTATCGTTTTTCAGCGCAATCTATCATTTATTTAGACCACCTTCTCAGCCCCCATGTTAACTCTCAAACGCAGCGGGGGCATGCTTTAAAGGCACCCAGTGCAACTTTATGTGAACATTCAATGAAAAATAAACATTCAATTTCTAGTCTTTCTTACACGTAGTAAGTTTCAATAACTCCATACCATTACATATCGACATTCAAGGAGCAAAGATGAGACGTCGTTGTGTGGTGAGAACTGATAGAAAATCGTAAACAACAACAATCGCCGGTGGGGAGAAGCCATTTTTCCATTGACTGGAAGCCTGCTTTATTTATTGTAGGTTACAAAAAATAAAGAAAATGGCGGCATATCGATTTTGTATCAGTTCTCACCACACAACGACGTCTCATCTTTGCTGCTTAAATGTCGGTATGTAATGGTATGGAGTTATTGAAACTTACTACGTGTAAAAAAGACTAGAAATTGAATGTTTATTTTTAAGCCTCGAACGTTGCACTGGGTGCCTTTAAGTTTAAGGTTTTTTTTTAACGCAATTAACGCATTTGCAGAATGATCCGCCCTGTGCATCCCACCCGCTCTGTACTACAGTCACTTTAACGTTGTGGCTTTCCAATGATCAGAGTAGCTGACTAACCACGGACCTATAACTGCTGCAAGTCAAGAAACGCATATTAAGAATGCAGGGCAGAAAATACCCTGGTACTGCTTTTAACCAGATGCTTCTTCTCTACATGCACTTGCTCAGCATAATCGTCTGCATTGTTCACTGGAGTAAAACCCTTTGAGTAAACTGTTCAACTAAATAACTTGTCCCACCACAGCCCGTGTTCTAATAAAGACAATCTACTTTTTATGAGGATTTCTTTATTTCCTGAAAGCACAAAAAAAGTCATTCATATTGGGTATGTTTTTAGAGCAGGGAACAGTATCCCAGTTTGCACCTCACCCACCTTTAACTTATGTTCCAAAATGTGGATCTCCAAAGCATCCTTTTGCATCTTTTGCCTAAGGTGGTCCATTTCAAAGTCTGCTTTGTGTATTTGCTTTTCTAGATAGATTTTATATAAGTCTTTGACTGGAAGCTATAGGAATGCAAAAGATGAGATTGGATTTCACAGTGCCAAGTAGAGCGTTTCATTATAATTCCAGGGAGAATCTTACAGAGGTAAACTGAGATTTAGAAGTGGATGGCCTCTCATTGGATTCGATTTCATCCTGTTTGAGAGAAAGAAGATGTCAGTTTTAAATTGTACAACGCTATCATCAACTTTTAGAGGTTATTTTTAAAAGGTGTTAACCTCAATAGGCCTTTCCTCTTCCCTTTCGAATGCCACAGACAATGTTTCTCCATCATCTTCCTGTAATGACATTAACGGTTGTGTTCAGCAATTACCAAGACATTATTAATAATCTGTGGAAGGTGAAGAATTTATACAATTGCATGGAGGTTGGTGAGGGCATCTGGTTCAAGTGGGGCGATGACGCCATCAGTAACTGGAAGAAGATGATTAGACAGTGAAATTATTACTTGAGCCAGAATATTGCCCCATCTAATTTGCAACGCGCTGGGTTGCGTGTACATATTTAATTATTTTGAATAACCAACCTCTTATAAAGGCACTTCTATCCGGGGGGGGTGGGGGAGCTCCCCCCAGGGATGCCCTCAGCCACAGGACCCATACTCTGTTGGCTGAGGGCCATCTCCTCAGCCTCTGTGAGGGCTGCAGAGGTGGACCCCCTCCAGTCTGCCGGGGCTCTGCTTTTTTTCGATTTGCTAACATGGAGGAAAATGTTACCCTAATATTCAGTAAGCGCTATTTTGAAGATATATATATATATATATATATATATATATATATATATAATGCATTTTGCCTAGGAGTAGCCTTCTAATATATCTAAATCCTATTAAATATTGGCAGTGTTGGGGTGGCTGAGAAATGTACTACTTACATTTTCTGCTTAAATATGGGCCCATCACATGTTGAATATAGCTGTTAAATTAGGTAGAGCAGGCAAAACAGCACAATTGATTTGATTTCAATTAAACATTAGTTTACCTGTTTGAACTATGTTTTTGTACTTCATCTTCATTTGCTGCCAAGTCCTCTTGGGGCAACTCAGGTTGTTCCTGCGTAAATTGACACACACACACACACACACACACACACACACACACACACACACACACACACACACACACACACACACACACACACACACACACACACACACACACACACACACACACACACACACACACACAGATAGCCCTATGTCACACATACACCCCACCCATTAACACACACATACACAAATATGCATGTGGACATCTTCCCTAACCCCAAACATGTGCAGACAGCAATTACATTCTTACCCAACCATATTCATAACATTGACACTGCAGACACACACAGACATATAGACACACGTACACACACACAATAACACACACAAACAGACACACACACGCTCACATAAACATGCATGCACATCATTAATGCCTCAACCAAGTACACATTTATTGTATTGTTATGGGTAAACCAGCACGTGAAACACACACACACACACACACACACACACACACACACACACACACACACACACACACACACACACACACACACACACACACACACACACACACACACACACACACACACACACACACAAAGCGCAGTCCAACCCCTGCTGATTGGAACAGTGGGTTCAGTTTTACGATACTTCACTCCCATTCTGATTTCCCCACTGTAAGGGGAAACCAACATCTGGTAGCACTTCTCTGCTGAGCTGCTCCTGCTCCTCCTTTCCTCTGAGAGCATTGCACAGGACTAGAAGGAGGATCATGGGGGACAGACCAAAAGGTATTAAACCTGGGAGCCTAAGATCCTCAATAAAGCTTAAATTACCCCCACAGAAAAACCCCAGCTAAAATTCGAGAAAATGGATGGTCACTCAGACAAAATGACCATACTCTGGTTTGATCAATAGCCCAAATGGCTTCCATTATATTGGCTAGGGGTGGTGTGAACGCTTCCAAATCTAGATTTTTTAACCACTAATATTGCTCAAAATATCACCAAACCTCCACAGTAGCATGACTAGGGTCCCTACACATAAAAATAAGCATTAACAACTTAGTTATACTACTTGGAGTTTATTAAAGAAGACTGTTTTTCCAAGTCTGTGCCTTGCCGGTAGGTCCATGTTTCAAGGAAGTCCACACAAGTCGATTACCGGCTACTGTAAATAATATAATAGAGGTGCCAACAATTTATCAAGAGGGGAGAATGTTAAGTTAAATTTTCATTATCAATTATATTTTTTAGGGTAGCCGGTAATCGACTTGTGTGGACTTCCTGGAAACATGGACCTTTGAGCAATATTAGTGGTAGCCAATATAATGGAAGCCATTTGTGCTTTTACATTGCTCCGGGCATTCGCGGGCAAGCTCTATACTCGATTGTCGACGAAAAAAAGTGTCTGGTGGGCTTATTTTATGGGTCTTCATACCGAAAAAGACCCTGGGTTCAATTTTCACACTTTATCATTCAATTGACATGGTGTTTGAATTTGGTTTAACACATACATTTATTGGATAATCAAATAGCTCAAAACAAAATGATGGAAATAACTGCCGGAGCAACGCCTCAGTTAACTCTGGGATAAGCCAGGAAGTTCCTACCTGTCACATTTGGCCATCCACTCTGACCCAGTTTTCCACGAGGGGTATGGTGAAGGTCAAGCGAGACTTAAGTCAAACAGGAAGCAGCTGTCAGAGAGAAAGAGAGAGAAAGCGTAGGGGTGGTGTTGGTTTATTTACAGGGTTCATTGTCACCATCAGAGATGGAGGAGGGTCGAGGAGTCAGGTCAGACACAACGCTCAGCCAAGGGTTGTTTGTTTCCTGTCTTCCTCTTTCTCTGCCGCTCTCATGTCCTCTTAAAAACAGACGGAGACACAAAGAAAACAGTGAAAGCTGCTAGATCGTAGGCCAGTCAGTGTCTGGTGGTCATTATAGTCCCAAATGGCTGCTTGATAACCCTTCGCCAACACAATGGAACCCAACAACCTCACTTTACTTTGGTTTTCAGTAAAGAACAAGGATGTGGGAGATTCTACACAGTTGTTGACTAAAAAGTGTCTAAATCTACTGCAATTGTTACTTTTCCCCTCTAAAGCAAAAGGTCTTTATTTTGTTTTTCTTATGTTTGCACTATCTGAGCTCAATCACTTCCTTTGTGACTCACATTTGACATTGCTCAGATGTGACCTCATTTGGGGCAACCACATTTTGATTGATTCGAAACATGAACTCACAAGAACATGAATTTGAATACGCAAACATACACATACTTAAAAAGAGCTCGCACAAATTTTCCTGCTGAGACCAGAGGTTCCCGCTGGCTTGTTTCCAGCTAAACGGCATTAAAGAGCGCACTCTCCCCCTTGTCCCGTCATAGCCAACTTTGCACACTCAGCCTTTTGAACACAATGGACCAGGAGTGAGTTGCACGCACATACACATAGTATGCATTCACGTACATGCACAAAACAAACAGACTTGAACAGTGCTCATTGGAGACTGGGAAGATGGTTCGTGTCTGGTTGTTTTAATGGGAGATACAGTCATTCTGCCAAATGATTTCTGTCATTGAAAGGTCACCCGTAAAGGTCACAAAATGCCAGGTCTCCCCACACATGCCGGCATGAGCGCCCACTTTCTCACTTACATGGAAACACACATACACACACACACACACACACACACACACACACACACACACACACACACACACACACACACACACACACACACACACACACACACACACATATACACACACACACTCAAAACACAATCTCACACACTTAAGGACTAACCAGCCAGCTCATTACCCTCTATGGTGGCAATGTATCCACCACTGATCTCCTTTGACATTTGTGACCAGAGACCATACCAGCTGTCTCTTTAGCCAGCAATTCACATGTTCTAGGCGGACTGTGTCTGCCTAGATGAGATTTTGAAGGGACATGAGGGATAGTTACTCCAGCTGACTATAATGAGAAAGAATTCCCAGGGTGTTAGTCCCTCTACGGGAATGCAGAGAGCATTTTGACCTGCTGCTCAGCGGGCCTTTCCCCTGTCGGCCCAGAGCCGGCCGGAGAGCGGCATGAAGCTCTCCCTCCGGAGCCCAGGGTCTTCCTAACAGCAGCCCTCATCATTTGTTGGGACAGTATGTTCTATAGTCCCATTTCCTGCCCACCCATTCCCAGTCTCCTTTTGGTTGTATGATGTCATCAGGACCTCAGGAAGAGGTTTCTCATCCTTTGACTTTGAATTTCTGACTCAGCAGTCTGCCTCCATTTTCCCAGGAAATAGGTCTGTATAATTGCCTGGGAGACTTTGTAACCAAGATGTGGTTGTTTTTCTGTTTCTTTTGAGAATGATTCTAATTATTGACTATGATTGGGCTGATGACGCAAGGTTGAGCCCATAAGATCAGCTTCCTGTATTTGAATCTCACTTTTATGGTGTGCAGCTCCTAGATCACTTCCTCCTGCCAGATCGCTTTACTAATGGAGCTGAACCCCGCCAGGATGTTGTCATGCCACCTAGTTCATTTTCCAAATTTTCTTCAATTCTGAGTGAAGAATTATTATTATGAGTCCGGTTCAACAGGAAAGGCAGAATTTCCATACCTTTCCCTCTTTGATTCTTCTTTTCTTTGAGCTCTCTAGAATGTTGTTTATGATCCCAACCCCCCATCTCTCATCCTCTCCCACTTCCTCCCTGTGTGTCCACCAATGGTTCTTGCATTGTTACTGATCACTTTCTTTCTCTCTCTCTCTCTCTCTCTCTCTCTCTCTCTCTCTCTCTCTCTCTCTCTCTCTCTCTCTCTCTCTCTCTCTCTCTCTCTCTCTCTCTCTCTCTCTCTCTCTCTCTCTCTCTCTCTCTCTCTCTCCTTCCACCAGGTGTACTTAGTGTCCGATCTGTTCAAACCCAAGACCCCGCCGGCCACGCCACCTCCCTCGCCCATCAAGAAGGAGCTCCTGCCTTCCTCTGACATCATCGACCGGAGCAAACACCACAACATGGTGTGAGACCAGGGGGGCCGTGGCACTCTACGCCTCCTTTTTCTTTCCTCCCTTGTGACTGAGGAGCCAATTGCAGTGCTGCTCAACCCTCCCCATCAGACAGTAGAATGTAGCGAGGAGAGACGATACGGCTGCTTCTCCAACGTTAACCCTCCTCCGCCGTGCGCCGCCTTCAACGGGCCCCAAACAACACACTGTAGGTAGAAAAAGGCCCTGGGACGTGAGATTTGCACACACAAAGTCCACTATCAGTATCCAGACGAATTATTCACTGCCGTTATGTTTACTACTATCCACCCGCCCGTTGTGTTTGTGTTTGACCAATAGTTACCGAAAATAATTTGAAGCTATAGAAGTATGACTTAAAGTAAGATCAACGAGGGCTGGGGGTTTAGAAGGAGGGGGTTTGGCGTTGAAGTGAAACATCCTCTGGGTATGAATGCTTTGTCCTCTATGTACACAAAAAAAAGTGGAGAGATTGAAAGACGAAGAAACATAAAACAAACGATTTAAGGAAATTCATGTGATTCTTAGACAAAGATACTGCATCGAAGGAAGATGGATCTCGTCTCTGTGTGGCCTATATACGCCGTAAAAAAAAACACCCCATGCGATCCGTAGGAACATTATAACTGTGCGGTATACCTAGCAGCACAGATATATTAACAGTATAGAGAAAAACAATGTTAAACATATAGCACTATTTTTAATTTGTTTTACATTACAGTGTCCATTATCACCACTCGCTGCCTGAGATGTGTTGTCTGTGAAAGCGCTTAATGATGCTGTCGTCACGGCGACAGAAGCAAGAGTTAGAAATTACGTAATCGTCAAACTCCATATCTGGTGAAGACAAAGTCGATCAGTCACTCCTCATAGAACCAGAACAGTGAGACACACTACATTTCCAATACTGTAATGTTTGGGACAGGTTACCACTCGGCGAGATCAGCATCAGCAGCCGTCAGTGAGCAAGGGGAAGGGTTCTAAGGACCAGGGTTTACAACCAGGACCCTCTTTCTCCTGACTCATGAACTCTTGTGTCAATTTGACTAGCGCATCAAGCGTTTCACAGTGAACTATCATAGCAGCCCGAACCCGGGATGTTGCATTTCATTTTTTATATATATTTTTGGAAGGGGGAAATGTGAAATGTAGGGGGTCTATTTTCTTTGGATGTAGGGGGGGGAGGGGGTTAGAATCTCTCAGGACCTGGGCGAGGGGTGTGGCTGTGCCATGCTTCTTGCTCTGGCGTCGGAGCCGTCTGATTGGTTGCTTGACAGGAAGGGGATTGGTGGGGCAAAAGCATAGGGGTGTGGTCTGTCACCTTGGAAAGATGGCATTGATTGACAGCTAAGCTGGCACATTATTTGGGGATCTTCCCGCTGGTAGGGAGGGGCTCTCACCTGCCCAATAGCTCATAATCAGTGTGTGTCTGTGTGTGTGTGTGTGTGTGTGTGTGTGTGTGTGTGTGTGTGTGTGTGTGTGTGTGTGTGTGTGTGTGTGTGTGTGTGTGTCTGTGTGTGTGTGTATGTGATTGTGTGCCTAATGTGAATTTTGTATTTTGTCCATTATACTCATGTGGTTGTCATGGTGTACTTTACTTGTACATATCCCGTGTGTGTGTGTGTGTGCGTGCGTGTGTGTGTGCGCGCGAGTATGATGCATGGATGAATGCCAGTTTGTAACTGCTCTGCCCTTTACTTTTATCCTTTGTGTGTGTGTGTGTGTGTGTGTGTGTGTGTGTGTGTGTGTGTGTGTGTGTGTGTGTGTGTGTGTGTGTGTGTGTATGTATGCATGTGTAGACTCCCTGCTCCTCCCCCCCCACACTTTTCGTCACACACTGTTGTCTGAGCCAAGTGTGTGTGTGTTAGCGTGTGTGTGTTGGCGTCCATGTACGTGTGCCACTTTGCATTTGAGAGTGTGAGGCCTTGGGACTTCCCAGTCAGGTGAAGCTTATTCAAAACTTTGGATCTAATATTTTATTATCTTTCAACCTATATGTGTGTTCCAGTGTAATCACTAACAGTTGTACAGTACCACTTGCATACAGCAGCTCTTCCTACTACACACAGCCGCAGACTCCAGGCCCCGCCATTGTTGCACACCTTCTCTCATCGTACAGTCCGTCCCATCATCTCAACAAGCGTTCTACTTACCTTATTTTTTATATATATATAAATAATGTATAGATCAGTACAACACCATTAACTCTGTAAGATATTGTTCCTAAATGTGTTTAAATATATCCACTATGATTACAGACCTGTGTTCTTTGCAAAGTGCTGCTTTCAAAGCATTGATTGACTGATTTATTGTCCTTGTATCTAGATAACAAAAAATGTAAATTGTGGTAATTATGTTTTTAATATGCGTTCAACCACAAAATACACACAAAATGTATTCAATACACCATTAGTATTTTTTTTAATCTCTCATTTTAGTATAAAAGAAATAGCAACATTTGTTTCTTTCTGCTAAATCTACTCTAATACATGCGATAAATAAAAATGAAAAGCTCATTACCAACACACCTTTGCTTTGTGCGTTTTATTGTTGTGTCTTCACCCCATCATCACAGATTAGATGGGTACTCTACTCTAGGTGGTCCACTCTCAGACAAAAGGTGGGAAGGTCTGCAGCCTATCTTTAAGAATCCTTGAGCAAGTCACCCCCATATTGCTTCCCTGCTACAAGCACAATGTCAGCCTCACACTTTTTGCAAAACAATACACACAGTGATTTGCAAAACACTAAACACACTTGTATACTTTAGACACAGAAGTATATCAGGATGACACTTCCTTGCCATTCCAAAGCACTGACAGCCAAATTACCACACCTATGAGCCAATTGGTTAAACACAGCCATAAGGTACGCAAACACATGCTTGCTTAATTGTAGACATCAGGTTCAAGCACTATAAACATGCAGCAGGTTAGTTCACTAGCCTTTACTGTTACCAAAATTGAAGGAGTCAGAAGAATAGTGAGGGTGAGAAGGGGAATCAACAGAAAAGAAGGAGGTATAAGAAGAGGATTCAAGATTCAAAGGTTTTACTGTATTTGTCACATACTCATACAGGATATGCAGTGAAATGTTTGTGTGACATACTCTGTATTATCTGTGCTTACTGTAATAAAATAAAATAATACAATACAATAAAAAATACAATACAATACAATATAAGTTTTAACAAATGAAGAAAATTATATTATGTACAATTAAAAATGTAACACAGGTAGAGGTATTGTGCAAACTGGTCAGGGTTACAGTAAAGTGGTAACCCTTCCTTTTACAGTACCCTAATTACTAGGAATTTACCCGGTAAATATATGGTAAATCATAGTGTATTACTGGGTAATTACCGCAGGTAATAAGAAGGTAAATACACAGGAATTACAGCTGTAGTACTAAGTAAAACCTCCACTATTACCCATCAAGTACCGTGTGGTTCTAACTGTTTCAGGTTGGTAATAACTTGTACTTCCTAGGAAATAAGGCAACCAATTCTTAGAAACACCTATTAATTCAAGTTACAATTGTAGTTATCCAAGGTTTATGTCGGTAACAGCCCAAGTTGAATGATGTACTATCTAGAAATTAGCATAGTACTTTCCAATAAATTACTTTTTCTTACATAGTTATTATTCATAGCTACACCTATTTAGAAAGGGTTTATTCGATTTACCTTAGTAACAACCGGACTCATACCTGGTAACAACCTCCGCAGGAACCGTTTTCCTAGTGTCATGGTACATCTTCTTAAATACTGGGTACGAAGCCGTTTGTTTCCGTGGTGTTACCACGTCATTACCATATCATTTGTAATAGATACATTCCATTGTCCATGCAGTAAACTGGAACTTGTACCATGTACGTTCTGCAACGTTACTAAGTAAAACATGACAATTTACCAAGTAAGTAATCTGAAACTGTACTGTAAAAGGAAGCCTCGTTTGTTTCCATGGTATTACCAGGTTCTTACCATATAATTTGTAATAGATACATTCCATTGTCCATGCAGTAAACTGGAACTTGTACCATGTACGTTCTGCAACGTTACTAAGTAAAACATGACAATTTACCCAGTAAGTTAGCTGAAACTGTACTGTAAAAGGAAGCCTAGTTTGTTTCCATGGTATTAGGCCTACCAGGTTCTTACCATATAATTTGTAATAGATTATTCCCTTTTCCATTCAATCAACACAAACTTGTACCATGTATGTTCTGCAACATTACTAAGTAAAACATGACAATTTACCCACTAAGTAAGCTGAAACTGTAGCTACTGTAAAAGGAAGCCTTGTTTATTTCCATGGTATTACCAGGCTCTTACCATATAAGTTGTAACTGGTTATTCCCTTTTCCATGCAATCAACACAAACTTGTACCATATATGTTCTGCAACATTGTTCACCAGTAATTAAGCACCTTAAATTTGGTTGAGAAATCAAAGGCTCATCATTCAAACAATGCATATCTCACAAACAGGCACTGAAGACTGAAAAAATCGGACAAAAAAAAGAGCTGTCCAAATCAACTGAATTTAATTGTTACTGACGGTGTTTTGATAAAACACATGACAGTGTAATGGCAAGTGACAAAAATGCAAACTGCTTCAACCTCTAAAATTTGAATAAGTGGCGAATGCCATGCAGCAATCTGCCTATGGGAGCGGCTCTTTAGCATTGCGCTAACCGGGGCTAACAGAGCCTGTCCCTGCCCGTTCTATTGACTGAATTTATGGGACAGAGCCCGATTAAATCCGGATATTTTAATAAGTTGGGTGTTATAGGTTTTAAACAATATGTCAGAGTTGTCAGAGTTAAACCAGTTGAAACCAGTTGAAGACAAGATCACATTTAATAAATGGCATTTCAATTAACCAACATACAGTCAGTACATTTTAAAAAATTTAACAACTGACAGGGTTTGCCTTTACTATGAACATAGTATTTTAAATTTGAATACATTAATTATGTGACATACTGTCACAGCCAATATTAAAACAAAATCTAATGTGGGCAGTGGGACAAAAATTATATTTCCCCACAAAAACAATATTTTATTGATTTGTATAAAAACTATTTAGCTCATTAATTGGAAAAGAGCTTGAGGTAAGACGTTTTCTGAACAATAATGCATAGTATAAAGTTAAACACATGCACTGCTGTATTAAACTTTTAAGAGCTGCAATGTGAGGGGCCAGCCACATGCAATTTAAACCACCACGACAACATTTCCACTTCTGGGTTCGACTGAACAATTAATGCGCCAATATTCGAGGGGCTTTGGCACATCAAATGATGGAACAAGCATCCCGTACTGGTTCAACTGCTCCTGCAGGAAGAGAGCCACTTGTAGCAGGTCCGACTGGGCTTTTCTCCTGAACAGTCCCAATGACTTCAGATGTCTGCGCAATGTTGACATACTTATATTAATGCCCTCCTCACTTTTAAGGAACATCCATATTTCCCAATGCCTCAACCCGAGCAGGAAATAAAGTACGATAGCGTCGGATAGCGTCATCTTTGCCGGCCAATGACTTCAGATGTCTGCGCAATGTTGACATACTTATATTAATGCCCTCCTCACTTTTAAGGAACATCAATATTTCCCAATGCCTCAACCCGAGCAGGAGATTAAATACGATAGCGTCGGATAGCGTCATCTTTGCCGTCCTGCAGCTAGCCAGCAACGTTATTGATGAATGAGAGGCGTGATCCTTTTCTCGTAAACGAGATCCTTACGTCGTAAATATGATATCTTATCTCGTAATTACGAGATCCTTATCTCGTTATTACGAGATCCTTATCTCATAATTACGAGATCCTTATCTCGTAATTATGAGATCTTTTCTCGTAATTACGAGATCCTTATCTCGTAATTACAAGATATTATCTCGTCATTACGAGATCCTGAGTGTGCTAACGGCTACATTAGCTGTGAAACTTTTTTTTATTTGGTGAATGCTCAGCGCCACCGTAGGTACTAAATCCGTGTATGGTTCGTTCTTTGAATATTCCGATTTAAAACAAAATCAGAAAAAACTATTAAGTCGTTTTTTGTTTTTTCTGATTTGGTTTTGAAGCCGATAAAGGGCAAAAGGAATATACAAATAAACTGTATTTTTCATTTTTTTTTAAATCAAAACGGGAAAACTGAATAATCCAGTTGCTTGTTTAGTTTGCGTTATGGAAATTGCATTAAGTGAGAGATACAATTTCGCACGTTAGGCGACGTTAGGCGTCCCGCCATGACACGGGTATGGGGCATGGAGTGTGGGAGGGAGGGGAGGGAGGGGAGCAGGGGGCAGGCCCGGCAGGGGCAGAGCTGGAGGTCGTCCGCGCCGCGGGGGCTGAGCCAAGTCAATGGGCCTGGCCACGTCCAAGTGAGCTGGCTTGAGGCGGTCAATGGAGAGTCGCTCCGGCCTGCCGCCCATGTCTACCACAAAATGTTTGTCCCCCGTCTCCAAAACCCGGAACGGGCCCTCGTAGGGCGGGCGTAGCGGTCCCCTGTGGGCATCGTGGCGAATGAAAACGTAGGCAGCCGTCCGAAGCCCAGCGGGGATGTGCGACTGAGGGAGGCCGTGACGGGAAGTGGGGACAGGTGCGAAAAGCCTCGCATTGTCCAGTAGCGTGGACCGCTGGAGAGTCGCAGACCAAGGAACGGTGGTGCCAGGGACGAAATCCCCTGGAACCCGCAGCGGCTGGCCATAAACAAGCTCTGCGGAGGAGGACTGTAGGTCTTCCTTTGGTGCAGTCCTGATGCCAAGCAGTACCCACGGGAGCTTGTCGACCCAGTTGCTGTCTTTGAGGCTGGCACGAAGAGCAGCCTTCATCGACCTATAAAATCGCTCACAGAGTCCGTTGGGGTGTGGGTGATATGCGGTAGTGTGGTGGAGTTTCACTCCGAGGCTCTGTGCGACAGCGCTCCACAGCTCAGACGTAAACTGCGCGCCCCGGTCGGAGGATATGTCGGAAGGAGTGCCGAAACGGACAACCCAGGTGCTGATAAAGGCCCGTGTCATTTCGACCGATGCTAGCGACGTCAGTGGCACAGCCTCAGGCCAACGGGTGGTCCTGTCAACCATGGTCAACAGGTAGCTGAAACCGTGAGAGGAGGGCAGAGGATCCAGATCCACGTTGACATGGTCAAACCGTTTCTCCGGCACTGGGAACAACTCCAACGGGGCTTTAGTGTGGCGGTGCACTTTGCCCGCTGGCACTCCAGACAGGTGTTAGCCCAGTCCCTAACGTCCTTCTTGAGGCCGTGCCAAACAAACTTAGCGGCCACCAATCTCTGTGACGCTTTCGAACCTGGGTGGGAGAGACCATGGATGGCATCAAAAACTTGTCGTCTCCATCCCGTGGGAATGATTGGCCGAGGACTGCCTGTGGAGACGTCACACAGGAGCGTGGTGCCGGCATCGCTAAAAACCACATCCTCTATTTTCAGCCCTGTAGTCGAGGTCCTCAGGAGTTGCACGTCTGGGTCCGTGTTCTGGTCCGCTGCAATGCGGTTGTAATCCAAACCAAGATGGACTACTCCTACCACAGCCCGTGACAGGCAGTCCGCCACCTGAATGCCCTTACCGGCAACGTGCTGTAAATCCGTGGTGAACTCGGAAATGTAGGACAGATGACGTTGCTGGCGGGCGGACCACGGCTCAGCCACCTTGGCCATGGCGAAAGTCAGCGGCTTGTGCTCGACAAAAGTGGTGAAGTGCCGACCTTCCAACAGGGAACGAAAGTGTCTGATGGCGAGGTAGAGACCAAGCAGCTCCCGGTCGAAAGTGCTGTACTTCCGCTCGTTGGGACGCAACTGACGGCTGAAGAAGGCAAGTGGCTGCCAGGCCCCGCCCACCCACTGCTCGTAGACGGCACCGACAGCGTAGTCCGAGGCGTCCGAGGTGATGGCGATGGAGGCTGTGGGAGAAGGATGTGCCAGCATGGTGGCGTTCGCCAGGGCCGCCTTAGTAGCAACAAAAGCCTTGTCCCTGCTCTCAGTCCAGTCCACAGCGTGCTTGGGCTGACCTTGCAAGGCCTCATGCAAGGGTTGTATGAGCTGGGCGGCTCGAGGGATGAAACGGTGGTAAAAATTCACCATGCCGAGGAACTCCTGCAGGGACTTGACAGTGAGCGGGTGTGGGAACTGCGCGACCGCCTCCACCTTTGATGGGAGAGGGGCTGCACCGTCCTTAGTGACTCTGTGTCCCAGGAAATCGATGACGGAGAGACCAAACTGGGACTTGGCAGGGTTGACAATTAGCCCATGTTGGCTGAGCCGCTCAAAAAGTGTCCGGAGGTGCGCCAGGTGCTGAGATTTGGACGCGCTCGCCACTAGAATGTCATCCAAGTACACAAAAAGAAAAGGCAGCTCCCGCAAAACAGAGTCCATGAGGCGTTGAAAAGATTGAGCTGCGTTTTTAAGGCCAAACGGCATCCGCAGGAACTCAAACAGACCAAACGGTGTGATCACTGCTGTTTTGTGAACATCCAGTGGGTGTACAGGCACCTGATGATATCCCCGGACAAGGTCTACCTTGGAAAAAATCACCATACCAGCCAGGTGTGCCGAAAAATCCGGTCAGGCGTCGTTGCCTCATTTAGCCGCCGGTAGTCGCCACACAGGCGCTAGCCGCCGCCGGGTTTGGGGACGATGTGGAGGGGTGAGGCCCACGGGCTGTCGGACAGGCGGACTATACCCAGGCGCTCCATGTTTGCAAACTCAGCCTTTGCAACGGCAAGCTTGGTCAGGTCGAGGCGCCGAGCACGGGCGTAGACGGGTGGACCAGTAGTGGCGAGATGGTGCTCCACACCATGCTTCACGGCAGACGCAGAGAAAGTAGGCTGAGTGAGGGCTGGGAAACCGGCAAGCAGACGGTGGAAGTCATCTGAGGCGGGGAGCATGCTAGACAGTCGTATGGAGTCAGCCCCGCTGAGCGTGCACGCATATGAACAAAACGGACGGCGTCCATCAAACGGCGGTTCTTGACATCCACCAACAGTCCATGCGCACACAAAAAATCTGCACCGAGGAGGGGAACGGACGCCTTTGCTGTAACAAAGTCCCAGCCAAACCGGTGGCCTCCGAAACACAACTCAATGTACCTCGTTCCATAGGTACGGATGGGGCTACCATTAGCAGCTTCCATAGGGGGGCCGTGGCCGTCGGTCACCATGTCCAAGCGGGAAGCAGGCAGGACGCTCCTCTGTGCTCCCGTGTCGCACAGGAACCGCCGTCCGGAGATGCTGTCGCGGATGAAAAGCAGCCTGCCAGCACGGCCGACGCTCATGGCCACTACCGAGCGCCGGTCCTGGCGTTTCCCAACCCGCCGTAACTGCATGGCAGAAGGCATTTAAGAGCCTTCGGTCCAAACTTCGCATGGTAGAAACACATGCCTGAAGACCTGAAGACCGCCTGAAGACTGCTGGGGGTCAGAAGACTGCTGCCGACGAGAAGTGGAGGCAGCGACGAGCGTGGAGTCGTCCAGTGTCACAGGAGCGATGTGTGCGGGGAAAAAACGCGGCCACACAGTGCCCTTGACCCGCCAGGAAAAATGTATCAGCTTCTTCAGCCAGCCTCCGACAGTCAGTGATCATGGTGTTGGCTAAAGCCGCCCTCACTTGGGAAGGCAGCTGACGCAGGAAAAGCTGAACAAAAAGAAAATCGGGTTCGTGCTCACCCATGAGATCCAGCATACGGTCCATGAGCTCAGACGGTTTGCTGTCACTGAGCCCTTGAAGTGAGAAAAGCCTGCTGGCTCTCTCTGTGTCCAACAGTTCAAAGGTCTTTAACAGGTGGGCTTTGAGTGCCGCATACTTCTCCCTTGCCGGAGGATTTTTAAGGAGGCTCACCACTCTGGATGCTGTTGAATTTCCGAGAGCTGACACAATGTAGTAGTACCTCGTCGTATCCGCGTTGATCTCCCGCAACGCGAACTGCGCTTCGGTCTGGGCGAACCATGCCGACGCCGACGATTCCCAGAATTCGGGGAGCTTGAGAGTAACAGCGTTCGCGGTCATGGTCGTGTTGGGTCCCTGGATACGTCCAGCAGACTAAAGTCGGGGTCACCAGTGTGGAAATTGCATTAAGTGAGAGATACAATTTCGCACGTTGAGCACACAGTTGTGTGACTCCTTTATTTAGTAAGAGAGAAACAGGAAATCAAAATGTGCTGCAAGTAAACAAATCCCGCATCGGGCTCTGACGTCATGAGACGCTCGTAATCCTTAAAGGGACAATGATCTTTGAACCACCAAGACAGTAAACGACATGCCTAACACAATTGAAAGAACAACACATAACAAAATACTGTAGGTGAATTATGTAACACTCACTACAGCGTGATATTTAGATAAAACCGCAATGAATGCCGGGAAAAGGGCACGCGGATTAAAAAGAAATACATATAAAGACGTTTCAAACGTTCTATCGAGTCTCTCGCATTCTACAATGGCTAGCTTTATTGTTTTCCGTGGGAGCCGGCGACTTAGTCTGAGATTGGACGATCTGAAACTAAATCGGAAACTAGATTTCTTCTTCGAAGGAGCACTTCGGGGCACCAGATTGCTTTAGAGCGGTACTGATCGTGTCGTGTGTCTTTCCAGTGTCAAATAGTTCGCGAATTAAATCACGATAAGGTTCAAGTGCGGCCATAACTAAGGCTAAATATAATAGTTTATTGCTGGTTTAGGTGGTTGGCTCTTTTTTCTTCGCTGCGTTCTGCCTTCTGGTGTAGCCTATAACTATAAATTTATCTATTTTTGTTTTTCTGTTTCGGGTTTAAAAAACCAACACACAAACACAAATAAAATGCAGTTTATTTGTTTATTCCTTTTGCTCTTTTTCCGATTCAAAACCAAATCAGAAAAAAACAAAAAAAGACTCTTTTAATTGTTTTTTCTGATTTTGTTTTGAATCGGAATATTCAAAGAACGAGCCATACACGGATTGTACTATTTTAGCGGTTTGGTATTGATTCTCATTTCCCCCAGAATGCATTGCATGACGTCACGTTGGGGAGACACGGACCAAAGCCGCATTGAGACCCTTGAGAGTAGAGACTAGTAAGAGAGTGTTCTGTAGATTATACAGATACATAGATAAATACATAGATATTATATATAGTCAGTATATGCTACACGTGAACCTTCTAAGGCGGCGCGATTTTATTGGTTCGCTATCTCGGGATATTGGGCAATATCCCATGATTGACATCTCAAACTCGATATTGTTTTCATCGCAAAATGTCAGCTGATAACAACAAATAAACCTTAGGTCTCGGGGGCTATTCCCCACTATTCACTTCGCCTTTGGCGAATAATTGTTGACTAATAGCCTAGATAGATAAATATAGCCTAGTCAAGTCTTTATTAATACCAAACTACACGTCGGGAATTCATTTAGGTGATTCGGCTCACACAGTAGGCCTATAGCCTACAAGACCACACAGGGGAGACAACAAGCCTGACTGGACATACACAAAAACATCACATTCAAACTAGACCCATGCGTTGATAGATAGATAGATAGACAGATAGAAAGATAATTAAATATGTTATATTATTTGCCTTGCGGAGCCAGCCAATCCTGGTGACGTATGCAAATTAGCCATGTGCGCCTAACACAAGAAAGACGTAATGTTGAGAAGTCATAGGCCTACTAAAAACGGATAGCAAGCGAAAGCCGAACCAGACTGTATAAATCACATACTTTCGGTGCATTCGAACTTATGGTAAGAGGCTAGTCTTTAAATCTTTGCAGTGACTGAATGTTGATGATAAAACGATAGTTACGATATTATAACTCTAGTTCTATGATTGTAGGCGTAGCCGTTTAGGCTTCGTCTTATGGGCGCGTGCTCGCTCGCACTGAAATATTTCAACTATGCACCAATCAACGTGGGCACCGCCCACATTTCCCACGGTACCGTGTATATAAAGCGGCGCAAACCGCCGCCCATTCTCCACGCTATTCTTTCAAAAAAACTAGAAACTAGACGGCTACGCCTACAATCATAGAACTAGAGTTATAATATCGTAACTATCGTTCTATTTCATGTAGGCTATGCTGTCTAGACTTCGCCTTATGGGCTAAGGTGAAGCTGCGAGCGGAGCCCAAGCAATCAATGTTGGCCTACTCCTGCTGGACCCCAGTCAAAAAAACTTAAGTCACCAGGGCACATAAGACTAAAAAAAGCCGAGGATGTGCAAAACATAACAGCTTAATAAAAAACGAATTCCTCCTAGATCAAGCAAGGCGATGATCAAGAGAAAAAGTGAGTCCGCAAAGACTCTTGCCCCAATCCGTCCTTCATGGAATCCATGAAAAGTGAAGGGAAAAAGAAACAGATCAATACGGTTTCCATTAGGTTACCACCGGGGGAGAGCTATTATTTGAGAAACAATCCTATAGTTTTTTTAGTCTACGTATGACACGTTCAACGTGGACACGTACGTTTGCGATGCGTCTTGTGGTGGTAATGTCCTCTTCTGACAGTTTGTTGCCTTTCCTGGTGAACGCTGGCAGGGTGAGCTTCACTTTCCTTTCATACAGGAGGTCTTGGATGACAAACCCCCTGTCTGCCATAACTTCATACCTGGGCGAAGGCAATCCAAAAAACCTGAATCCGATGTTATGAATTTATCACTGCATCTTCCTCCGTATGCGGGCGAAATGAACATGATGAGCCCACATGGTGCAACTGCTACCAAGTATTTGATGGTGGTCTGGCCGTAATTGTGACTGTATGACTCGCCCCTTGAGTCTAGGTTGTGTGGCTTCTGAAGGGGGGTCTCGGAGCAGTCAATGATGCATGTCACTTTGGGGTAATGTTCCTGAAAGCATTGGGGCAACATTGCCTGAATTGTCTCCCTGGGCAGCCATGGTACATAACATCTCATGTTTTCTTCCATGAAGTCAAAACAACAGGAGGTGACTTTACTGACAATAGATTGTGATGTGCCAAACCTATCCCCTAGGTCACCCTGGAGTCAATTAAGCCGGAGCTTCAGAGTCATCAAGAGCTGATCTCTGTGGGATAGCTGTGAGGAGTTACCAAATTCCTTTGTCAGGTTTTCAGCTAATGTATTAAAAGCTTCTAAGTTAAATCCTGTATATAGCAGGCAGTGTCATGGTCTGTCTGTTTCCTTGTCTTGTTTTGGTGTGTTACCTGTTTTACTTTGGTATCGGTCTTGTTTCTCCCCATGTCAGGTTTCCCTCCTGTTTGATTACTGCTCCCTCCCTAATGTGTCTCAGCTGTTGCTCGTTGCGTGCCCTGTGTGTGTTTGGTATTTAAGCCCTTGTCTTTCCTTTGTTCCTGGTCGGATCATTTTAGTTTGTGGTGAGTTCTGTCCTGTGTTCCCGGTGTTCCCTGTGTTACCCTTGTCACCCGTGTTCCTTGCCTTTTTGAGTTAATAAATGATCCTTTTACTCGAACTGTCTGCGTTTGGGTCCTACCTGCCTGCCTGCCACCCGCTAACCGTGACAGGCAGAGGTGGTCATTTCTGAGCAACTGAAGATTCACCTCAGCTGGAGCACACTGTGTTGCCTGATCATTTTGAAGGGGTAGGTGAAGTGCTAGAAGGCCCGCATAGCTGTGGTCCGATAGACTTGGATCACCCCACTGTGTTGATGCATCCAAGGTAACTGAAGGACTGGGTGTTACAAGCAGACCATTTATGTTTTCTATTGCATCGCTGGTTGATGTTCCTGTGAAGAAATAAAAAATAGTGAGTTTCACGATTTTCACATTTGAAAATGTTGAATAATAGCTGGGCTACCAAATGCCGGTGTGGCAGACACCGTATTACTGTGCTCAAACAAGAAAATATGCAGTAGGCCTAGTATAAAATGAAATACAATAATAGTTCTTACCTGACGCTCCGACAAGCACCCGACGCCTCTCCTTAGCTTGAGTTTCATATCCCAGCCATTTCTCAGGAATCAGGTGTTCCGCTGTTGGCTTCCCATCCACAAAGTGATAAGAGCAGACGTAGGGTTTTTTAGGGGGCTGTTTTAAAGTAAGGGCTTTTAGCCAGGAGCACAGGTACTCTTCAGTGGACGGTGGTGGAAATAAATTAAACGGTGCCCCACAACACTCCGATCTCCTTTTCTTATGTTGAAAGCACTCTGATTCAAGAAAAAGACGCCTCTTTCTCCAGTTATTGTGGCATCCACGGACTGAACATATTAAACTAGACATGTTTTCTTTTCGTAAGTATCAAACGGCATCAACGGCTACAAGCAACAGTACTCAACTACAGTCTCAATACAGCGGAGGTTCCAAATTAAAATTATACAGGAAGTTCGAACACAAAGTCAACAACAATGGCGCCCCCCATGTTTACGCGCGGAATAAGGTGGATAAGTGGAGCTTCTCTCGTCCGTTTCTTATTTAAAAAACGGCGGGAGTGCCATACTGGCAGACAAAACCAACTCGTAAATCTGCGAGCCAATAGGAACCTCTCTACTCCGCTTTCCATTTGAAAAACGGCGGAAGAGAAATACTGGGAGTCAAGTCCAACTCGCCTTCCGGCGAGAGGAATTTCAACGATGTCGCTTAAAAGAACAAGCCTTCATTCTTAAGCCGTAGAAGGGGCACCGGACTCCAACACAGAGTTGCCGAGTGAGCCCCTGGACATGTCTAACATGTAAAAACGGACAAAGGGGCCGGGGGAAGACCAAGACGCAGCCGCGCAAATGTCTTCCACCGGATCGCCTCTGAGTAGAGCCGTTGAAGCGAACACGCCCCGTATCGAGTGAGCTTTAACGCCCAATGGTGGCGCTATGCCCTGCCGAGCGTAGGCTAAGCAAACACCCTCACATATCCAGCGAGAAAACCGCTGTTTAGAGAGAGCGCGGCCCCTGCTAGCATCGCTATAACATACAAACAGCTGTTGTGTGGAGCGGAACGCGGCCGAGCGTTTCACGTACATAGCCAGCGCCCGCACCGGGCACAGGAGATGCAACTCCGCCTCCGCCTCACTAGAATGAGGTGGGGGGTGAAAAGCCTTAAAAACAATATCGCTCGACCGGAAAGAATTATTAATGTTCTTAGGGAGGAATGCAGGATTAGGTCTGAGCAGCGCAAATGAGCTGTCCTCGTTAAGCAACAAGCAGCTCGGGCTGACAGACACCAAAGCCAATAAGAGCGCCATTTTAAAGGACAGGTCATCCAAAGGGGCCTGAGACAGAGGCTCGAAATGGTCCCTGGACAAACCGCGCAACACGGTGGGGAGATCCCAGCGTAGTTTAAGCACGCGCGAAACAGGCCTAACCCGTTTAGCCCCACGCAAGAACCTCTTGACCAGTGGATTGCTGAAGATCGGTCCACCATCACAGCCCGCATGGCCAGCCGAAACAGCTGCCGCATAGAACTTGATAGTGGAAAAAGCCAAACCCTTCTCCAATAAGTGCTGTAGAAACGCAAGCACGCTTCCCACCTCGCAATGGGATGGGACAGCGTGGTTCCTGTCACAACAATCAGAGAAAGCGCACCACTTCGCCGCATAGAGGGAAGAAGTAGAAGGTGCACAAGCACCCTGGATAGTGTTGATTACCGCTTCAGGCAAACCTTTTCCCTGCAGGATCAACCTCTCAGGAACCAGACCAAAAGCCGTCCCGATACATCGGGCAGGTGGTGCACCGTCCCATGGGCCTGTGAAAGCGCACCCGTTCTGAACGGTAACGGCTCCGGCGCCGTCCGTGAGAGCGCCGCCAGCTCTGGTAACCACAGAGCTGAGCGGTTCTCCGGAGCCACTATAATCAGGGACAATCTCTCCTGTCTGACCCGTTCCAGAAGAGGAAGGATCAGCTGGAGCGGAGGAAACGCATACAAGAGAACCCACGGCCAAGCTGTGTGCGCCAACGCATCCACCCCCAACGGGGGAAGATCCCGAGGGTTGAGAGAGAACCACCACCTGCAGTGTGTGTTCTCCCTACACGTCAACAGGTCCACCTGAGCCGCCCCGAACCTGCCAGATCAGTCTGACAATGTCGGGATGTAACCGCCACTCGTCCCGGCGGAGACCGCCGCAAGACATGAGGTCCGCCCGAAGTTCTGGGCGCCCGCGATATGCAGGGCTCTCAGACTGAGGAGATACTGACGAGCCCAAAGCCAGAGCTCGACCGCCTTTTGGTGGAGAGCAGAGGAGCACACTTTATGTACGCCGCCGCCGACACACTGTCTGTCCTGATCAGAACGTGGCGGCCACGTACCAGGTGAAAGAAATGCAACAGCCATTTCCTCACAGCGAGTGAGGGACGAGTTCCAGCACATTTATGTCGACTGTAGGGGGCGTGCGCCACTCGCCTCCCACCAAGTGAGAGAGGCACGTTCCTCCCCAACCCGTCAACGAGGCGTCCGCGAAGACCACTATGTAGGACATCACTCTGCCCAGGGGAACACCCCTGAGAAGGGCGGGGGGGTTTCCCCAATATTCCAGTTCTGGTGACACCGAACGGGGTAGGAGCACCCTGACCTTGTGTCGCACGGGGTCCAACCGTTGGCGAGCCACCCACCACTGGAGTCTGCGCATAAAGAGCAGACCCAGGGGAACCACGGGATGGGTGGCTGCCATCAGCCCTAACAGACGCATGGTGGACAGCGCGGTCACGTTTCTGAGAACGCGAAAGCGGGAGAGTGCCAACAGGATGGCGTCTCGCCGAGGAGGCGAGAGCATCGCTGTCATGGTGGCTGAGTCTAGGCAAAGCCCCAAGTAGACTATCTGCCAGCCGGGGAGCGGGAAGCTCTTCTCCCAGTTGATGGCAAGACCCAGGGAAGAGAGATGGTTTATCACCGTCATGGTGTCCCTTCTCGCAGCTTCCTCTGAGTTGCTCAGAATAAGTAGGTCATCGAGGTAGAAGAGAACCCTCTTTCCCTGGTCCCAACGCCGTCCCCACACACTTTGAGAAGTTGCGCGCGGCCAGGGAGTAGCCGAATGGCAGGCACTGGTACTCGTCCGCCACCCCCATAAAGGCAAAACTGAGAAACTTCCTGTGCGCTTGCCGAACAGGGACGTGGAAGTAAGCATCCTTGAGATCCAGGGATGTGAACCAGTCGCCCTCTCCCATACATCGGAGCAGCGCTCTGATAGGGAGCATTCAGAATTTCCTCGCGGCAACGAATCTGTTGAACGCGCGAAGATCCAGAATAGATCTCTTCTCCCCTGACTTCTTGGAAACCAGGAAGTAGCCGGAGTAGAGCTGTCTAGATGCCGCGCTCGTGTCCGCTGAACAGGCAGCGAGCCGTCTAGCCGTAGCACTCGTGCCCGCGCGTTGTCCGCTGGCTGTAACCACAGCACGCAGACCCGTCTTCTCACCGTCCACAGACTGTAGAAGGGAGGTAGAGGGGATAATGTGGGAAGCTAGGAAACTAGCACAAGCGTCCGTATCCACGGGCTCGTGTAATGAGTCTCCAGTCCGCCCACGAAGCTCATAGGGACGCCGCAGATTGCGAGGCACAGACGAACACCCTGTCCGTCAGGCCGGTAATCTGCGGGACGACAGTGGCTTCGGTGGAAGCCCCGGAGCGGGAGAACCCGGACGCAGAATGAGCAAAGACGTCGTCCAAGGAGGCGACGTCTTCAACTTCGATGTGCTCGTCGTCGGCGTCCTGGGCGTCCGGAACTCCGGCCCGAAAGATGTCGATGGGCAGGGAGAAAAAAGGGGAGAAAAAGAGGTGCCTGGAGAGGAGCCCCTCTTCAGTAGGGTTGAGCACCGAAACTCGGTTCCAGTGGGGAACCGGTTCCGACGTAAACGGTTGTAACGAGATCGAATAAGAACACACATTTCGGTTCCTCATAACGGTGCCTGACGTTATTTAACGCCCCCTGCCCCGCCCCCATGGTGTTGCGGCGTCAACTTGCGTTAGTGCTGGGCGCTATACCGGTTCTCACTGAATAACGGTGTGTATTTTCGTTAGGATATGAATTTTTTATATAGCCTACCGCCATACCGGTGTATTTGATTACACAACGTTCGGAACGCAGCGCTGCGCGACTCTGTTTCAGACGGGACCCTTCTCAATGTTGCGGTAAACAAGCATGGTACGACTACGACTTTCTTTATAGGTCCATGACTGCGAGGCGTGGTATTTCAGGCCAACTGGTAAAAGAGTGTGTCACGGCTTTCAAACATATAAAGCCTATGGGCGCCTCGAGACTCGGGACGGACTTGTCAACGCGCTGTGGCATCGCTTACTTGATGTTGTTTTGATTGAAGATCGGCAGGTTGTAGTGGGTGAACATGAATGAACGTGTGCCTGTGTGTGTGTGTGTGTGTGTGTGTGTGTGTGTGTGTGTGTGTGTGTGTGTGTGTGTGTGTGTGTGTTGCGAGCGAATGTAATTTTAAAGTAACAAACAAACAAACTCAAAGCCGATGCATGCATCCAAAACTTGCTGTTCAAAAACCAAATAAACAAATCAAAAACATTATTCGCTTCAAATACTTTTTCTTTTCAAAACTTGGGAATTAATACAGCGCGGTACCGAGCGGTTGAAAACAATGTTGGTGTCTCCTGTGGCTGCCTTGCGCACATGAGTTATATTACTTAATATGACTTTGGCAGTAATATTGCGCCATGATGCGTGCCTGCCTGCTTTCAGTGAGTAATTACAATTATTTGTAATTTTAAAAAGATATGCATCAGTCACAGCACTCACAGCAGCCTCTTTGGGTAAGTCGAGTAATTGATGCCAACCGTAAATCTTGCATATCAAGTAGGCTAGCAAACACCGTTGCCATTCAACTCAGTGTCCGCTGACTTTCTGCTTAATGCAAGTGTGTGCCGTTTCGTTTTTTTAAGTACCGGTTTGAGAACCGTTTTAGCACCTATTGCATATTCTCGAAGAAAGTTGTCCAATCCCGGGTTGCTTTGAACTCACTTCATTTATTATAAAGTCATCGGCATGTTTCGGCATGGTAAGTGAAGCTATACGGAGGGAATTGAATCTAACACGTGGAGAGATAATAACTCTGGCTACTTTCAGCCACGGGCAGAGGCCCGTGGCTGTCCGCGGGTGTCGCTGAAAATCTCTGGCTACTATGGGCCACGGGCAGAGGCCCGTGACCCTTCGCGGGTTTTGCTGAAAATCTCTGGCTACTATGGGCCACGGGCAGAGGCCCGTGACCCTTCGCGGGTTTTGCTGAAAATCTCTGGGCACTATTCACCCTCGGTCCTCAGGTAGAGACCGTCAAGTGGGCGTGGCCTAGTGGGCGTGGTGGCTTCGGCTTCTTCAGGTGATGCCTTCTGTGGGGGAGCAGCCTTCAATAAGGTCTTGCTCCCCTTGTGGCTATGTATAGTATTTACGGCTTATATGTTTGGTCCTGCTTCATTGGGTCCATGTGTGGGTAGCTTAGATTCTTAAAATACGTAACAATCCCTCCTTGGTCATCTTAGATGACCATACAATAATATTTTAAATCATAAACACCATTTACCACACCGAAAACATATCCAAAGTAGGATCAATCATCAACACCATCAACCGTTGTGGGAACGACTCTCGAATAGAGAAAAACCACAACGCGCTCATAATACTGAGACGGCATTCACCTTGTGGGTCTCATTGGAAATACAGGTAATTATTTAACAATACAACAATGAACATAAATCTTGTTATCATACAATCACATGGCCAAACAGCACACAAACAAAACTATTCATAGAAATCCTGAGCTAATACTTTTGGTCATGTGCTACAAGGTCATACAATTTTCATCATGTGCAAAAGTAAAGTAAAAATTGGTAGTCATAATACAATTTTAAAAAGAATCACGATTATTGATAGCCTAGCATGGATTCGGGTGGTTCAGGTGATCTTCGTGCATTGGTTCGCTGTTGCATGTGGGTGGTTTTGGGCGTTGTTATTATCGTAGCCATTGTTTCTTCTGTCGCCGTCGGGCCTGTAATTCATGAACCCAAGACTCGTCCCTCCTTGTCAAGGGCTCAACTCAGAGAGGTTACTCCTACATCATGGGAGCCTCCAAACAGGTTCTCCGTCGTCGTCGTGTCAGTAACAGGTGGCCCGTAAAACAACCGTCTCAAGGAAGATCAACAGTACCATTATCAATGCAGCGATTCAGAAACAACGGGTTGCACTCGCAACCAAGCAACACTACACAATAACAAACATAGTCTGGTATGGTTGTTTTAAAATGTGTTATTCAAGTAAATCCGGGATATTGATTATCTTAAATACAGTCGATTCTACTAGAATAGTATAGGTGTGAATATTCTAGATATTACAGCTGGATAGGGTCGGGCCCCTCAGGTAATGTAAGCCTGAATGGCACTTGGCACTTCTGTAGCGCCCACTGCTGTGGTGATCAGCAGATGCAGTAGCCCTCGTGCACAGGGAATACAACGGCAGCCGATGACAATTAACACGGTCTCTGCATTTATTCCCGCGACGGGCACTTACTGGATTCTGCCTTTCCACCTCCCAAACATATTCTCCATCCATCCTGTGAAAGGGTCATTAATGCCGGAGTTCTCTGCCAATTCTAACGTGAGGGATTGTAATCATACCAGCGCCCTGGCCACCAACCCATCCGGAGCGATTCAAATCCTGCTGTTATTTAATCTCCTCATGTGACTGTTAGTCCTTGCTCGGCGGTGGTAGTTTGTAGGCTCCGGGTGTGTCTGCATCTGGTTCTGGAACTTTTTGCTTCTATTGCAGAAATACAAACTCATGTACAGCAGTTAGTTGTTCAAAAACATATTTCCATGAATTCTAATTTTAATTGTTTTACAGTATCTACTTTGATTTAATTTCACACTACATCTCTCCTTGCGCATTGCTTCAGCCATGCGCATAGAATGACAACCAAAGCTAACCACGCCGTAGTGCAACCAAGTTGCTATAACCAAAAAGATGTAAAAGGGAAATAACAATGTTAAAATTTGCATGTTCAATATCACTTCTGTGTTAACCGTATCTCATAATAACAGTTACCTTCATCATACTACCCGATTGTCCTACACTAACTATGTATATTGGATGACCTAATCTTCATTTATTCTACCTATTGCTCGCATTTGATGTTGTCCACACTTTGATTCACTCCTATGTCAAACGTGAAATGAACCGGGCCGAGAGGAATCAATCCAATTTGAACTCCCAGGCAAACGACGGCCAAGCCTCCGGTTTAATATGCAACTAAACTAGATTAACGTTAAAAACCTGACCTTTCCTCCCCCCACCGTAAGAGTTTGGAAGTTTATGGTCGGTATAAATATACCTTATGGTGGCCCCGGCTTAACTTCGGGACATTCACCATTTACCTTATGGTGGCCCGGTTTAACTTCGGCGCTTTTCACCATATAACACTTAAGTTATCGTTGGGGAGGGGGGAAGGGAGAGCGAGAGAGAGAGAGCGAGAGAGAGAGAGAGAGAGAGAGAGAGAGAGGGAGAGAGGTTGTAACACTTTAGCTGGGCCCCCCCGCCCAGCGGAGGTTGGTAACAAAAGAAACCGACGTCATGAAGACGCGCCGTCTCTTTAAACCGTACACCATGTGGTTACACTCAAGACTCGCGGAAGAAGCAAACTTTTCGCCATTTGACCCAGATTATTGGTCGAACGCCTTCATGGATCTCAATAAGAATATTGAGATTGCGGCAAATTTGCTTCCACGGCGGGTTAGCGCACTCACACCAGTTGGGTTAAAACTGCGCAAGTGTACCTCTACGGCTGCGTTGTATACTAATCAAAATTGCACATTAGACTTAATTATCTAGTTTTTTGTTGGTCAACATCAAATCGATACATTAAAACTAGGCAGAACAAAGGGTCATCCAAACCTACAACAATTATGCACATCTGGGTATTAAATATATGGTGATATTCTACAAACAAAACAAAAACTGAACCTAAAAGAAAAATTCAGAAGTTATCGGTTGTAACAAATGTTATTGTAATTGAACTACAGCAGTTGAGCTAACTCCCGCCTTGTGCACCGGTTAAAACCATGTGCATCATTTATTAATTAAACATATTATTTTAGCAGTTGAACCCTGTGTCTATTTGAACCATCCTGGTTCTCTAATATCATTGTGCATGACACAACCCGTGTCTATTGCACTCCTGTTTTGATACACAAAACGCATGAAAACAGACAGAAGGGCCCAGCAACCTTGAAAAACATAATGTCTGAGTGTTAGGCATTCGTTACTGCATATACTGCTATTTCCTGAAGAGAGAGAGAGAGAATATTAAGATCAATGCACACAAACACAGGTTGCAAAGGCTAAATTTACATCCTGGTTCTAACACATGGCTAGGTGTGAGGGTGTGAGGGGGCAAGGGGAAGAAAGAACAATAAGACAAGAATTTCAATTTAACTAACAATAGAGAGGCGAGTGGCCTTCTCTAAGCAATATGAATAAGGAAGGGTAGGGGAAGAGAAAGTTTGCAGGGACAAAGGGTGGGGGGGGGGGTACACGTGTGTCGGGGGCCTGGAGGGTCTTTTACCTTTATAATTCATCGTCTTTAATAACAAAATACCAACAGACTTGAATGTAAAATGAAGCATGCAGTCTTGGGTGGCATTTAGCGGATCGGCAGATAAGATAGTATGCACTCCGAACGTCCGCTATGGTGCTACTGTTTAGGAACACAGATCGTGCCGGCCTCAGCGGAGAAGTGAAAGATAACTCTCGTTAATATACTATTTTTGGCCCGATCTATACAGAGACCGATAGTGGAGGGCTTCACCTCTCAACCTGTACCAAGAATGATCGTTAACGACGAGTACTAAAAACAACTCAAGTGTGAAGAAAGGGGGAGGTTGGGCCTTCAGTGTTCCTTGCAACCGTTGATCTACACGTGTTGTTATGCTAGGCCTCTGGAGCAGTACGATCGGACGGTGGCTAAAACAAACTTACACCTAAATGTTCTTATAACCAATCCTATTTCAGATTAAATCTTTAAGACAAAGAGTTCTACTTACCTCAGACGTGTGTGGCCTGTTGAAGTTGTTTTAGCGTCGCGCCCGCCGGGATTCTCGGGACTTTCTTCCAAACGTCGGTGGTCACCATCTATTGCATATTCTCGAAGAAAGTTGTCCAATCCCGGGTTGCTTTGAACTCACTTCATTTATTATAAAGTCGTCGGCATGTTTCGGCATGGTAAGTGAAGCTATACGGAGGGAATTGAATCTAACACGTGGAGAGATAATAACTCTGGCTACTTTCAGCCACGGGCAGAGGCCCGTGGCTGTCCGCGGGTGTCGCTGAAAATCTCTGGCTATTATGGGCCACGGGCAGAGGCCCGTGACCCTTCGCGGGTTTTGCTGAAAATCTCTGGGCACTATTCACCCTCGGTCCTCAGGTAGAGACCGTCAAGTGGGCGTGGCCTAGTGGGCGTGGTGGCTTCGGCTTCTTCAGGTGATGCCTTCTGTGGGGGAGCAGCCTTCAATAAGGTCTTGCTCCCCTTGTGGCTATGTATAGTATTTACGGCTTATATGTTTGGTCCTGCTTCATTGGGTCCATGTGTGGGTAGCTTAGATTCTTAAAATACGTAACACACCAGAACCGTTTGAAAAGTACCGAGTAGGCACCGGTATCGGATAAAACCCAAACGATACCCATCCCTACTCTTCAGGCAGCGCGCGGCAGGCGGCGCAGGAGGCGGGAGCCACCAAGGCAGCCGCGGCATGTTCAGCGCCGCGGCACCTAAAACACGCCAGGTGCCCGTCACTCTGCGCCAGGGAAGCAGGACAGGAGGCACACTGAGGCCCTGAAAAGGGCCCCCTAGCTCTTATAGGAGCGCTCTCCAGTGGCCCTGAAAAGGGCCGTTGGTCCGTAGCCTCGCCCACGCCGCTGCCACTAGTCATTGAAGTCTTCATATTCTTCTTTTTCCGTTAGATCAGTACAAGTGCTGAAAGAAAAGGGAGGATAGGCGGCGGTTTGCACCGCCATATATACACGGTACCGTGGGAAATGTGGGCGGTGCCCACGTTGATTGGTGCATAGTTGAAATTTTTCAGTGCCCGCGAGCACGCGCACGGGACAAGCCCATAAGGCGAAGCCTAGACGGCGTAGCCTACATGAAATAGAACGGATTGTTTTGCATGAGATGAGTGTGTGAGACTGCGTGTGATCTTCTCGGCTTCGGCATACTGCATGGTTATGAAGGCCTTGTGGTTAGTTGTGGTCTTAGTGAAGCAGCCTTGGAGTTGGATATGTTGGAGTGATTGTGTAGCACAGGCGTGCGAGAGTGAGAGAGAGAGCACACCCGCCGTGGTGATGTTTGGCTTGTTGTGGGCTGTCTGTCAGCATCCGCCGGGTTCGACGGTGTGCTTTGTGTATGTGTTCAATGTACATCTGTCTGGTCGTATTTGTGGTAGATTGATGGTTAAATAATGTCACACCACGATCGGTTATACTTGCAGGCGCTCATTTGCAAGTGCACTGATTGCTGTCCGATAGGCTAAGTTAGCCCATAGCTAGCATTATGCCTTCTATTTCTAGATCTTCTGACTAAGTTTACCGGTACTTACGACATAATCACTGTCACTGTGATATAAAGAAAACGTTGACTTTCACTCTGTGCTATTCACTGACAGTAAAAATAAATAAAAGTTATGTTATTGTTGTATGCACTGCTGTTCATTGACTAGCTCCAGCGCTCGTTGCTGGTTGCTAAATGATAGCAACTCTCCACTCATTCTCCTCTGAACATGTATTTAATTGGCTTTGACCGCCATCAGTTCTCGGCAATTCCTCATTCGCCCTCTCAAGTCTGACAGGTTCGAAATTATACTGCTGTGAGCCATCATACACGTTATTTATGGTTCTTGCCACCTCTAAGACGCCATAGTTCTAGTACTAGGCTGAGGCTACCTCCCACCACGTCTCCCCAACATGACGTCATCGCCGAATGATGTTAGAAATCACCCGTTACTGCCAAAAAAGATAAAAAATTGACTTTAACACTATTTTGGAGACATTTTATAAATGATATACATATTTTGAGTGCTTTATGTACCCATTAATCAAAACTTCCAGTTAACCTGCACTTAGGCCTTTAATAGAACGGGAAGGGACAGGCTCTGTTAGCCCCGGTTAGCACAATGCTAAAGAGCTGCTCCCATAGGCAGATTGCTGCATGGCATTCGCCACGTATTCAAATTGTAGAGGTTGAAGCAGTCTCCATTTTGGTCACTTGCCATAACCCTGTCATGTGTTTTATCAAAACACCATTAGTAGCATTTAAATTGAGTTGATGTGGACGGCTCTTTTTCCCCCCCGATTTTCTTCAGTGTTCAGTGCCTGTTTGTGAGATATGCATTGTTTTTAAAGATAAGCCTTTGATTTAGCCTCTCATCAACAGTGGTTTGGGGTTTTATAACTAAAATTAAAGATCTTAACTACGTTGCAGAACATATACAAGTTTGTGGTGGTTGCATGGAAAAGGTAATAACCAGTTACAACTATGGCAAGAGCCTGGTAATTCCATGGAAACAAACAAGGTTTCCTTTTACAGTACAGTTTCAGCTTACTTAGTTGGTAAATGGTCATGTTTTATTTAGTAACGTTGTAGAACATTTGTAGAATGTTGTAGAATGTCATATGTAAAACTTATTTTACAAATGTCATTTATTAGCGTTGCTAACTTTGTTTGCATTGTATTTAATTGTTTAATCGCATTTAGCTAGTAAAGTTTATTAACACAAGCTAGCTTGACTATGATACCATTTAAACACTCAGTTTACTAGCTAAATTCAATACAATACAGTAAAAACAAGTGTTATCTGTATTATGTTATTTCGTCTTTGGCAACATGAGCAAAATGTTTTTTGAAACCTGCCCTGCAAAGGACAATCTACGATACAATTTTCGCCCCCGGTACAATTTTGGTGTGACAGCGCCAATCCAACCCGGTATCACGCAATTTCGTGCTCATGCGCACGAACGTTAATCTATTGAAGCGTGTTCCAGAGCACGATAGTCCGACTTTTTTCGTGCTACACAGAACGAAATGTAAACCAATGCATTCTGAATGGGAGTGTTCTCAGACAATTAACGTGCTCCACAAAACGCTACGAGAGAGAGAGAGGGACAGAGAGAGAGAGCGAGAGAGAGGCTTCAGAAAGGGTGTTCTCAGATACAGTGCACCCTAGTTATGTTTATGCCAAAACCACAAATTCTATATATGTATATATATTGCCTAATTATATATATTGCCTATATATATGTATAGGCTATATATATAATTAGGCTATAATTATATTATTTAGCGTGTAATGAGACAATCTATAGCCAAATTGTCGAAGATGCCCGAGAATCTCCGGAAATATCAGCGTGGGAAATTGGCGCATCAGACCCATGAACCTATTAAGAAAGACGTCATCTCAAGCGGGAGAGAACGTTTGCGGTGCTGGTTTGTGTTATGTAAGTACAGGGCTCTCAAGTCTCATGCATTCGGCGTGAGTCACACGCAATTCAACCCATGCACACGCTCAAACCTGGTCTCACGAAAATACGTGACACTGTCACGTTATTTAATCTATTGAAACGTGATCAGGGACACGTATTTTCAAAATTTTGTATTTCTCTCTAGGTCGTCCTCAGACGAGCCCTCCATCGTTGCTTCCAGTCATCCCGATTCTCCATACATCTGGCCAGTTCAATGGTACTTTGTGCTCCTGCATCCTTCTTGAGTACATCCACGAATGTGAGTCTAGGACGTCCTCGAGACCGATGCCCATGGGTTGGTTCCCAGAGTACCAATTTGCTGGCTGGCAGCTCTTGGTGTCTTTGGCAGTGTCCTGCCAGTCTCATTCTCCTGGCAGCTACTTTCTCGCTCACCCTTGGTATTCCTTCATACAGAATCCTGTTGGTAACATGTGTACTCTTGCTGATGTTAAGTACTGCACGCAGCATTCTGGTGTAGCACCCGTCTAAAGACTTCTGCAAGGTTGGCTTGAGGGACCAGCATTCGCTGCTGTAGAGGAGAACAGACTCTACCGTTGCATTGAAGAAGCTGAGTTTGATTTGACGGGGGAGGTTGGAGTTCCACACACAGGTCATGCCGTTCTTCCTCACCTTTAGGTCTTGCTCGGTTGAGTTGACCCATGAGCCCAGATACTTGAAGTCCTCGACTTCCTTCAGCACAGTGCCACCAGTTGTTGTCAGCGGTTGATGCTCCGGTGAGATGTTGTAGGTGATGACCTTTGTTTTCTTGGCATTTAGCCTAAGGCCAACCTTGGCACACTCCAGCTCCACTCTGTTCAGGAGTTCCTGTGCTTGCTCCACGTTGTTGGAGAGCAGGCTGATGTCATCCGCGTAGTCCAGGTCGGTCAGGACAACTGCAGGGTGTCGCTTTGACCTCCTTGGGGTTAGGGTGAAGCCGAGGCCCTGCTCCCGCCCACTAATGGCTTTTCTGAGCGCATAATCCAGGACAATGATGAAGAGGAAGGGGGCTAGTGTGTCCCCTTGCATTACTCCAGCCAGGATATCAAACTCCTCAGTGCTGCCATCTGGGGTAACCACCTTGGACCTTGTTCCTGCGTACATGGTCTCAATAGCCCGGAGTAGGTTGGGAGGAACACCATAGGCCTTAAGGATCTTCACCATCGTGCCTCTGTGGATCGAATCAAATGCCTTTTTGAAGTCGATAAAGCACAGTACAGCTGTCAGGTTATCCTTCTTCACCTCCTCGATCATTCTCCTTAGTGCCAGGATCTGGGCTGTGGTGGTTCTCCTCTCGCGAAAGCCATTTTGGTTCTCCCTCAGGTGTGGGTCGATGGCGCTCCTGATCCTGTTTAGTATCATGCGGTTGTATATATTTGCCGTGATACATGTCAGGCTGATGCCCCGGTAGTTGTCTGGCTTTGAGAGGTCTCCTGATTTAGGCACTGGGATGATGTTGGAGAGAGACCATACATCAGGCAGTTTGTTTTGCAGTAGCGCTTGGTTGGAAAACTCCAGCATGATGTCATCGAGGTCACAGTTCTTTAAAACCTCTGGGGGTATGCCATCTGGCCCAGCACTTTTTCCAGCTCTCACTGTGCCTTTCACCCGGGCTAGCTCAGTGACAGTGAATGGACCATCATCGATGTCTAGGTTCCGGAGGACTGGTGGAATTTCTTACTCGGCCCCATCTGCTGTTGAACCCAGAAGGCTTCGGAAGTGGTTGAACCAGGTTGCCATCCTCTCCTCAGGGCTGTGACCTTCAACCTGTCCCTCCTTTGTCCTTTTCCGCCCAGTCATTTCGTTGATGACCCTCCAGGATTCCCCATACTGTTTTTCGCCTTGCGCAGCCTGCACCCTTCGCACCTTCTCCATCAGTTCCTCCCCCTTGATGTTGTCGTAGGTACTGAACAGTAGCTGCTTGGCTTCTCTCAGTTCCCCACGTCTCTGCTGGGTTGGTTCACGCTCAAAGTTGAGGCGTGCTTCCTCCACACTTCCTCGTGCCGTTACGACCTCCGGATGTTTGGACCTCAGGGAGGTTCTGGCTCTGTCCAACACGGGCACACACATCCTGGTTGCCTCCTCGTTTGCAGCGACAAATCTCATATATTCGCTGCTGGGCTCCGCTCCCTTGTCCAGCTGCTGGAACCGATTCCTGACTTCCTCAGTGTACCTGGTTTGAAGGCCAGGATCGTTTGCGAATGCCTTCCAATCGTGCCGGATCTTGGGACTAGGCTTGGGGACCCTGAGGCTCAGTCGCACCCTCATGGACACCACACGGTGGTCCGAACCCACCGAGCTGAACAAACTGTATGGTTCGGCATTAAGGATGGAGTTCCTCCATTTTCTCCTCACAAGTATATAGTCCAGTTGGCGTACCATACGTGTGGCTCGATCCTGAAAGGTCCATCTCTTGCCTTGTTTTTTCTGGAATAAGGTGTTCGCTGCCAGTAGTTCGTGCTCCATGAGAAGGGCGGTGAGGTATGCACCATTGCGGTTGGTAGAGTCGTGGTATGGGAAGGGTGTGTCCTCTGGTCCGAGCCTTGCGTTGAAGTCCCCCAGGATTGCCAGGAAGTTGTGTGCTGGAACGGCTCGCACGGCTGTTGCCAGGTCCTCGAAGAACTTCTCCGCCTCCTCAGTTGGGGCCACGTTGGTGGGTGAGTACACGACTATGACTGTTGTTAATGGGTTAGATGAGAACTCTGCGATAAGGATCCTTTCGGTGTGTTGGTAAACCCAACGGAGAGCCTTACGCGCCCGAGAGCCCAGCAGTAGCCCCACGCCGCCTGTTGCGGCCTGGGCCTCGTTTCGCCACGCAGACGAGGTGATGAACGTGCATCTCTCTACTTTGTGGTAAACGATCTGGTCATCAGTGTGCACTCTTCTGTGTTCCTGGACTCCCAGGTTCTCCACTCCCCGCTCCTCAGCACAGTGTGCTAGCTCCACCAATCTAGCTTCTTCTCTCACTGTACATGCGTTGAAGGTTCCCATTACAAATGGTCTCCGACAGCGCATGAGTGCATTGGACGGGGTGCTGTGATCGGACAGGACCCTCCCTGGTTTCCCAGGGTTTTAGGTCCTGTCGTCATGGTGTCCTCCAGAGGGAGGACCAGCACCACCGTCCGCTGCGTTGCTCCTGCGGACTCCCGCCGCTGGAAGTATAGGGTTTGGGATAACTTTGTTCTTCATGGTTGGCTTTACTATGCAAATTAAGGACTGTGGGGCGCAACTCCTCGCAGTCCCGGTTTTAGTTCAGAGTGTCCTTCTCCTAGGTGGGCTGCCATCCAAGGCTATGAGCCCCTCCTGCCCAGGGATGCAGTTTTACGTCATACCCAGGACAGAAATGAATAAATAAATGATGATGATAAAGATTGTAAAAGCCAATAGGGATAAAAGTTAGGACCACAGTCCAGATTGTGTAGGGGGGCTAATATATGTTAACTAACTAGGTGAGCTAGACTAGCTATACTGTGTATAGCCACTGTCCATCTGGACAGTGGCTATACACAGTATAGCTAGTCTAGCTTTCCAACCCATTTTTGTGTAGCCCACCTTTGTGAAATGTGTGGGGCAACATGTGTGATAAACCGGAAAAGGCCCTGCCACACCTGACACCTGGAATGGGGTAATCTTGGGATTACTGTTGAACTAGGTTATGTGTTCACCCGGCTATGAACTGATACTTGATCAATCATATTCCATAAGCACTGACCTAGATTACATCTGACACTTTTGAAGGTTTCCAAAAGATAAAGATGTGAGGAAGAAGTGGGAAGGGGCTTTGAGGAGAAAAGGATTCACTGCAAGTGATTATTCAGTTGTCTGCAGTCAACTTTTTAAGCAGGCTGATTTTGACAGGACGGGTCAGATTGTCAGACTACTTGATGGTGTTATTCCATCCCTCTTCAGCTTCCCGGTTCACCTCCAAAGATTAGGTGTATCATCATAAGGCTAGCATTCATAAATGTAAATATTATATTGTCAAAGAAACGTATCCTTTTGTATATTGTATTGTGTATTATGTATAATTATGTATTATTATTTGATTTTATTATCTTGTTTTTTTTTTATATTAAAATTGCTTTTTTCTTATTTTCTCTGTTCTGTGGTGTCTTTGAGCACTGTGTAAAGCACTATATAAATATAATATTGGTATTATTATTGTAATTATTATAAAGTCCTGAAAGCTGCAGAGAGGGTGATCCGCCAAGCTTCCACAATGCAAGCTCAAGCTCCTAAGGTGTCAACAGTCCTACACATCGTCCGAGGGGAGATTGGAATAGAGGATATATTTCTGCTTGGGGAACACATTGAGGAGACACAGTTTGGCATCGACAACCACCATTCGGACTTGCTCTCATTGGTTGTGTCGGTGTTTCATAAGCTAAAGCTACACCACATTGCCAAACTCTCTTCAACTACAGAAAGGAAGCACAAGAAAGAAGCTGTGCAAAACAGTCCTCTTTCAGGGGTTTTAACCCTAACCCTGGCTGCTTATTGTCTTTTGAATTTCACTAGTTCTGGTCTGATAATTTTCCTGTATAATTATATTTACCGGTATCTATATTATTTCCTGTAAATAAACATTCCATCAGCAGATTTGTATTATGATGCATTCTCATTTTAGGCAAAGTATAAGAAAAAAACGTATAATTGTAACCATGAATGAGTCATTCAAGTAACAATATTTAAATGCTAACATTGTTGAGTAAGACAGAATTTGGTTTTATTCTGAATCCAGTGAAAAAGACTGGTGGTTTTAGCTGATATAAAAACTTTCAGGTGTATATATATGTTTTATGTTTAAATATTTGGCTGACGCTTTTTTGCTAAAGCGGCATACATATAAAACAATCACTGTAAACATAATCATTCAAGGAAAGAATGTTAATAGTAAATACAAAATATCAGTACAAAGTGTCAAAGACAGAATAAACTGCTGCTGCAGCCACAATCAGAGATGCAGTCTATAAGGTCCCTAAGATATATACATATCTAATGTATTCATACATTGTTTATGCAGGATAAATATGTCATATTGTTTCTTCAACTTAAAAATAGCTGACAGTTTTTTTTCCCCTTCTCAGGGATTATGTTCCCAGTTTTGATCTCGGATGTCAGGTCACTTAGAGCATATCAGAATATTCTATTAGTGTTAAGCCAACTACAGTATGAATAATTTAACACGCCAAACCATGTGTCCTTTATCATAGCTACACGTATGACAAAAAAACGCATGAAAATCTGTGGTATTCAGTGAGGTATGATTAATTAAATGCACTGACAGTTCATTGATCCAGCCAAATGGATTACACAGAGTGGAGCGGATGACCACTCCAAGATGGCGGCCCCGCGTCTCGTCAGCGCCAGTAGGCGGTAGCGTTCGATGCTCCGTCTACGATATAAGATGTCTGTACTGTTCTCTCTATGTGTTTTACTTCTAAAGTGTTGACATAGATAAACAGCCAGCCAATCTCCTTTTCAAGAGCCAGGAAGTGAGCGTGCATGCTCTTTTATTGACTTCTTAAACAGCAGGTAAGTCAGGATGACAGCATTGAATCGGAGTGAAACTAGAAAAGAAAGATACAAAAAATGCTTTGATGGACTGCTATGAAATAACAGGTAAGTATATGATGGTAAAGTTGTCTTACAGGCTCAAACACATTACGCTGCTACTTTCTTACAAACTTAGAAAACATATCAGTAAACTCGTCAATATAAATCAATATATTTGTTCAACATAATTGTTCAACATGTAAAGAATGTGTAACACTGACAGTCATTGCTTTCTGAGGGATACACACCAAGGATTACTCAAGGATTAACAGCCATGAGATGATGATACAAACATGCCATCATGTCTTCTCACTGTTGTGTTTACACTGTTACTCCCTGCTTCCTGTTACTAGGTTGCTCACAATACCTTTGCAACAATAAAACGTTTCAACAGTAACTTTAAGGGTCTTTTAAAATAAAACATATTCAGGGCAGAACACTCCCCGTCTGGCAATTACTGATGCCACTGAAGACTTAACTTTCCTAACTTGACCTTTGACTTTCCTTTGCCAGGAGTAAGACCACATCTGAGATAGGCCTTAAAGGACAATTCCGGTATTTTGAACATTGAGCCCCCTTTCTGGTTTGTTTAGGCTGAAATAGAGTGGGTGACACCGACATTTTAACTATTAGTCCTTTCTCGGGTATTTGGCTCATTTTGAATCGCTCCTGCCTCCTTCACAATGGTTGTCTATGTGCATACACCAACCTGTCATCCCAGCAACCCTAAAAATGTGCAAGTAACCGAGTGGTTAGTGGCATTTGTGAAGTTTAAAAAAAAATTATCGGCGCAATATATGGTTTCTGTCGTGTTTTATTGCACATTTATCGCCAGTTGATTTCAGTTGGAAGACTCATTACTGCTCGTTGATATTACTCCGCCGAACCGGAAAGGTGGGCTGTTTACGTTGGTTTGAAATCTTGTACCGTGACTTGAGCACCTCGGATTAGGGAAAATCATTGAAAATGGAATATGAAAGGTGGCTTCTGGAGGACGCACTCGATTTTGAGTTTGACGGCAGAGCAGAGGCGTCGTCAGCCCCTTTTTACTGGGGCACGTGCCCCAGTAAAAGTCTCCAGTGCCCCAGTAAAATTCCATTGATCATTATTAAATTCATCTGCAGAAGCGCCGCTCTCGCTATGGAATCGGCAGGATTCATCAAGTGCATCTCCTGCTGCCTCGGGAGTCTTCAGTCGAGCCTGCCTCTTACCAGCCAATCAAAAAACGAAAGGGGCTACATAAAAGCCAATCAGAAAATAGCCCTATTGTATCTGGGTAAGATTTAACGCAACAACCAATGAAAAAAATCAGTTATTTACGGATTCGTCCACGTGACTCTTCTGAAAGTGTGTAAAGTATGACCAAGTGTTTCTTTCTGTTCAATAGTCTAGATAGAACTTTATCAATCCCCTGTAGGAGAAATTTGTTAGTAAAACAATAATGGTAAAAAAAATAAGGAATCTCCCACTTCCGGCTTCCATGAAAGAGAACCATACTAATTCACACAATAGCGTTGATGCAAATCTAGCATTAAAGGTTAATTTAAGGAAGTTCTCTCCAGTCACGCTGAAACTAGTTTGCTAGTAGTAGCGCTTTAATTTGCAGTGTAAGAGAATTCTGGGAAATCTGAATGCTGACAAAATTCTCAGAATTCTGACACTGCAATTTTTTTGCACGCTACGACTAGTGAACTACTTTAAAAAAAAAAAAAACTCGACACTGCGACCAGGCGACAAATGACTGGTGAGAACCTTCTTAAATGAACCTTTAATGCTGGATTTAATTATCAGAATTCGGATTTTATCCAAGTATTCTGACTTTATTATCAGAATGCTGAATTTTATCTCACAATTCAGAGTTTATTAGCCTATTCGATTTCTGAATTAAAATTCTTGTGATGAATAATCTACATTTGTACAGTCGATGTGCAGCACTTTAATTCCCGTCAACTATGTTTTCTAACACCAGCATTTCCACAACTATGCTCATGTTCGTGACTGCTATACAAAACCATTTATAGTGCATCTATTTTTCTGCTGGGTAGTGGATAGTCGCCCTAAATGCAGCTTTAATTTGGGCTCTGATTCTGAATGAATGCCGCTGCTGAACTGTGTGAATAAATAAAGGGAACTGAAATCTAAAGAAGACACGTGGTTTTGATGTACCGTGAATTCCAGCTGAAAGTGGAACATTGCTGCCATCAGGGGAAATTAATGTAACCTAGGCATATTGTAAGTAGCTTTCAATTCCTTTTTTTTTTGTTGATCATGTTTCGTTGGAAACCACGGGAGCTGGAAAAAGCCCAGAGTAAGTCATCTCCTTTTTTAACATTACAACAAATTCACAACTTGTTTGACACAAACAATGACAACTTGATTGCTGTTAAAGAATGTTGCCCACATAATTAGCACCAGTTTTTCAATACTGAGCGTCTGTAGCCTGTAGTTTTATAGCACACACACACACACACACACACACACACACACACACACACACACACACACACACACACACCATGCGTGCACGCACACACGCGGAAAATGAATAATGAATGAAAAATTGTCTGTCTTCAAAACTTGAGGAAGTTTTAGACAAAAACTTCCTTAACACAAAAAAGGAAATTATGGATATAGCCTACAGGGTGTTTTTAACATACTGGATCCAACAATGATCCCAACATTGACACAGATAATTCAGATCATTGCACTCACAATTCCTGTAAACAGTTGTAGTTGTGAGCGATCTTTCAGTGTGTCGAGAAGGCTCCACACCTGGCATAGGTCAACCATGGGGCAAGGAAGGCTTCACCAACTTTCTCTTTTGTCCATTGAAAAGGAGCAGCTATGCAAAGTGAGTCAAAGACACGTTATTGACCGCTTTGCCACCATGAAGGCGCGGCGATACAGCTTAATAGTGAAAAAATAATCATTTAAAAAGGCTCTATGCAGTAGTGTATGGCCTTATTTAGTTTAATTTAAGAGCTTTGATGGTTCTATAACATTTTCCAGGTTGATTGGTGGCAATGAGCCACCTCACCTTAAGTCAGAAATTCTATTAGTTTTAAACCTTGTTTCTTGCCTTTTTAGTACATGTCGTTCTGGCAAAATTATGCTGTTTCCACACAGCTTCTAAATAAATATGAGACTCCAGCATCACTTAATGTCACAATCCCAGTAGGCCTGTGTATTGGCATGCTGGACTTGTTTTATGGCTAGTTCAAGCATTGATGGGACTTTTTCCAAACCGGGTCTTCCTAAGGGCCTGGCATTAGCTCATTTAAACATCTGCAGCTTGAGGAATAAAACACATGAACTCTCAGCGAAATTGATGGACAATGGAATTCATGTAATGGCTATAACTGAAACACACTTGGATAGTACATTTGATGACTCATTGATATCAATTGAGGGTTTTTCCATGTTCAGAAAAGATAGAAATAGATTTGGCGGGGGCGTGGCAATCTACGTGAAACATCATATACCAGCAAAACTAAGACCTGATTTGATGAATGACAACATTGAGGCATTGTGGTTACAGGTTAATTTACCCCATACTAGCCCAATACTGATTGGTTGTTGCTATAGACCACCCAACTCTAGAATAGAATATCTCAATGGAATCTGTGATATGTTTGACAGAGTTGCAGATGAAAATAGAGAAATGTACTGTCTTGGTGATTTTAATGTGAACTGGTTTGAAGATGGCTGCTCTATGAAGAAAAGGTTGCTTGATATGACCAATACTTGTCATTTGAGTCAAATTGTTTCCATACCAACTAGGAATGCTCTGAACCGAGATGGAGCTCAATCATCCTCCTGTATAGATCATATTTATACAAATGTGCCTGACAGGTGTTCCAAGGTAATGTCATTGTTAGTTGGCTTCAGTGACCATGACCTGGTTGCTGTGTCCAGAAAGTCAAAGATCCCAAAAGCAAAGTCAAAGATAATCTGTGCTAGGTCATATAAGAATTTCAGCAACAATGCTTTCTTAGAAGATGTCAAGTATGCTCAATGGTCTAAAGTCTGTGTTGAACCTGATGCTGAAAAATCTTTAAATATTTTTATGGATTTGTTCGTACCCATTGTAAACAAACATGCACCACTTAAGAAATTCACTGTCAAGCCTAATGGAGCTCCCTGGATTGATGAGGAGTTAAAGAACTTAATGAAACAAAGAAATGAGCTAAAAAGATGCTTTATTGCCTCTGGTTCAGTCAATGATAAAAGTGCATATTGTAAAATACGGAATCTAGTTACGAAGGTGAACAGAGAAAAAATGAGAGAATTGTATCGGCAAAGGATTGATAGAGCCCAACATGACAGTAAGAAATTATGGAAAGTGATGAATGATATTATCGGTCGGAGTACTAATGCTTCTGCATCCTTCATTGAAACTGATAATGGTGTATTTATTTCTAAGCCTAAGGATATGTCAAATTACCTGAATAAGTATTTTGTGGAAAAAGTTGAAAATTTGAGGGGGGGCTTTTGTACAAATGTAAAGAACAAATCGTGTCTGCTCATTGATGATCTCATAATGAAAGGCAAACAGTGTACTTTTGAGTTCAATTCGGTTGAAATCAAGGAGGTTGAAAAATTGTTACGATCCATTTCTAAAGACTCTGCTGGTATAGATTGTATTGATGGTAGATTACTCAGAATAGCTGTTAATTATATAGCTCTTCCTGTATGTCACATATTTAATTCCTGTCTATCTAATGGAACCTGTCCTAAAATCTGGAAAGAAGGAAAAATTATTCCCATACCAAAAGATACCAAATCAACATTCAGTGGTCCTAACTGTAGACCTATAACAATCCTACCTGTTTTGAGTAAAATTTTAGAAAGGATTGTATATAACCAAATTCATGATTATATGTCTAAGAATGATTTGATAAGTAATGCACAACATGCCTACAGAGAGGGTCATTCCACCTGCACAGCCTTGGTAAAAATGACTGACGATTGGTTAAGGGGGATTGACAATTCATTGTTATCTGGTGCTGTCATGTTGGACTTCAGCGCTGCATTTGACCTAATTGACCATAAGTTGTTGATTGAAAAACTCACGCATTATGGTTTTGGACCTATGGCAATCTCTTGGTTTGAAAATTATTTATCTTTCAGAACTCAACAGGTTTTCTTGAATGGTACTCTGTCCAACAGCATTAACATAGACTGTGGTGTGCCGCAAGGAAGTTGTTTGGGTCCGCTCTTATTTTCAATTTTTACGAATGATCTCCCGCTTGTTATTCAAGAATCCACTTTGGTTTTATACGCTGACGATTCTACACTGTACTATTCTGCATCTTCATGCTGTAAACTTAAGTCCGTTCTGTCACAAGATCTGAAAGCAGTGGTCAATTGGGTTACTGCAAATAGACTTGTTTTAAATCTATCAAAAACTGTCAGCATTGTCTTTGGATCTCGGCATAATGTAGCCAGTCAGCCTATGCTTGATCTGCAGATTTCTAGTCAGCCAGTCAAGCAGGAGAGCAAGTTAAAGCTTCTGGGACTTTCTATTTGTAACACTCTGTCCTGGACTGATCATGTTAGGCAGATAGTTGCCAAGATGAGTAGGAGCATTGCTACGGTCCGGAAATGTGCCACCTACTTATCAGCTACTTTACGGAGACAGGTTGTTCAAACATTAGTATTATTGTTCTGTTATTTGGGCCTCTGCCTCTAAGACTGACCTAAGCAAACTACAAACTGTACAAAACCGGGCTGCTAGACTTGCCCTTGATAGATCTTACAGATCAAATGTAGATCAGATGCATTCTGATCTCAAGTGGCCTAAAGCTCTTGATAGGTTATCCATTAGGTCCTTGATATTTATTAAGAATGTAATTTCCACTCATGTTCCTAGAGCTCTTTTTAATGAAATTGTTTTTTGCTCTGATGCTCATTCATACGGTACTAGATCTGCAACAGCAGGGCTAGTTGTGCTCCCACACTGTAGGAGTAATGCAATGAGGAGGACATCCTTCTATAGGTCCATTTCTTTGTGGAATATACTCCCTTCGCACATTCGTGTTATACCTGTGAAGAGGGAATTCAAGAGGCAAATTAAATCCTATTTTTATTTATGTTAAATATGAACTCGGGACTCTGACTTGGCTTGGCGCTCAATGAATTATGTTTGTTTGTTTGACTGTTGCTATGTATTTGTAGTTTTGTCACTACTTTTACTGTATTTGAGTGATGATTAATTGTTTGTATGTTCTGATTTTAATTGGACCCCAGGAAGATTAGTCTGCCGCTTCTGCGACAACTAATGGGGATCCACAATAAACAATAAACAATAGATGTGTAGACTTCTCCTGATAAAGAGGTGAAGGTCATAAAGAGACTTTTTGTTTATTTGTCAGTTACCTTATTTGTAAATCTTTGAGATGTGTATGTGTTTAAATAAATATAATTGTACGGTACTCATGAATCCATCTTTGCGTCTTTACCTTTACCAGTGCTTTAATATAGCCTACAGTATGACAGTGACAACAATTTTGAAGCTCGTACATACCCTTCTGTATCCATATATTTCATATTGTAAAAAAACGTAAAAAAAAAATTGTTGGCAGTTGGGGGCCTGTGCCCCAGTAAAACTCTAGGTCTAGCAACGCCCCTGCGGCAGAGGATATCTGTATGAACCAGAATACACCCAAGAGGAGCTACGGGAGATGGAGGCCAGGGCTACGGAGGCGCCTGAAGCTCCGGCTGAAGCGGTCCCCAGGATCGCGGGAAATTGGTGGTGTGCCTGTGGGAAGTGCAGGCAGATGCCGACGGAGCACGAAAGTAGGTGCTGCACGGAGTGGGACCTTGTCGTCACAGCTGGTATGGCCAACCTCAATGTCTCGGTCGACGAGACTGTGTCGCCCTGCATCTCTCTAAATGAAGTGCGCCATCTCCTAAATAAAACCGTGCTGGAGACTTTCTTCTGGGTCCCTAAAATTAACTGGAAGAAACGCCCCACACCCGAAGGACCGAATGGCCAACTGTCAGATAGGTAAGCTACATTGATGTAATGTATTTCATATTCAGATGCCAATTTGTATAATTCGCATGTATCTCGACTATAATGTTTTTGAAAACGGTGCCACCGTCTCATTACTAGTAGTTACTGACCCAGTCTTTGCTCTATCCATGTTTTGTTACCCTCAGTCAATACCGACTTGTGGCTTATCGAGTCATTCTGGAGTGGGCCCTCAAAGGTCAACCACTGGGACGAGGAAATCGCCTTGCATTACCCAGTTGCGTGGTGTGGGCTGTTAGGAATGCGTTCCCATCCCCCACTGGACAGTATGCTGGGTTTAAACCCAGTGAGATAGAGGAATTATTCTGAATTCATTATTTTTATTCTTATTCCAATGTATATCTTACCCTTCTGTTCCTACCTTCTGTTCCTACCTAACTGCATTGCGTTTACTTTTTAATTTCTTCTCAATAAAAAAACTTTTGTTCAAAAATCGTTGCAGTTTTATTTAGAAAGTGCACTAGTGTCTGTAGGCCTAAACATGTTTTCCTAATGGGTAAAGGTAGACATAGGCCGACTGTATTTACAAACACATTTACAACACTACCACTTGAACACCCTACACTTCACTCTTTATTACACCTCATTACTTTATTATTATTAATGCTGCTACTTATTTATTTTTATACTTATTTATTTTTATACTTATTTTATATTTTTTTCTTGCAGCTATGTGTATGCTGAGGAACCAAGCCTAATAATTATTATAATCCTAATTGCTCTTGTGTAGCCTACTGTACAATAAGGGGTAATAAAAGTGATTCTGATTCTGACATATAAACAAATTTACAATCTGGATCCTTGGATTTTCAAACATCAGTGTGGCGAGGGAATCTGGATTGATGTTTCCTGATTAAATCTTCCTTGGGGGGTCTCTCCTTAGTGGCAATGTTTGCAGGCCGCTGGACATGTGGAATGTCTTCCGGTGTTCTTTCCTCCCTTCTCTCCAACACGAGTTTCACAAGGTGTTGTGTGAAGTACTGACTAGTAGGCTCATAGATCTTCTTGGCTACCCATTCCTTGCTCTGTTTTGGGAACACCATACTGTATCTTGGAAGTCCTACACAGAGAACATTATTTCTTAGCCAAGTTGTGACAAACACATTTAGGGGCTTACTTATGAAATCTCAATACCTTATGAAGTCTCTGTCTGCTGTCGGCCGACATTGTAATTGTTGTCCAGGATGGCTAGTTGTGTTCGGGCTACCATGGTGTCGTACCGAAAATGCAGTCGTTTCGGCAGATATTTTAGCATAACGTTGTGGTACACTTCCAAAGATCCTGTAAATTAAAGTGTTTCATTAGACATTGAGAGAGTGACTACATAGGTTGAAAAGTTGCATAGATCTGTTTCATAATGCTATATACCTGTATGTTTGAAGCGAGTCATCTGCTCAAGGTCTTTCAGAAGTCTTTTATCTTCAACAATATTCCGTAAAGACTTGAACACTTGTGTTCAAAGTGTGTTCTTTGAACAGAGTGTGTTCAAAGACTTGAACACACTCTGGCTGGAGCCATCGCTTTGTCCTTTGCTGATCTGGGTTGAGAGCAGGGTGAGGGCATGCCCACTTTCTTCCATCTTGCTCCCATGTGTGCTCCCCACAGATGTGGTGGAGGACTGAGGTCCACCGTCGCTTCAGTTCCTACAGAATATATTACATTTCAAGACTATTTGATAATCTTCTGACTGGATTTCAGTGCAATCTTTATACATTCTTTATGCATTGGGGTTATTACCTCAGCACTCTCACCACAAGATGAGCATGAGAACCAAAAGTGATTGAGGATCGCCCGAATCCAGCCCTGCAGGACCTGATTTTCCTTTTTGTTGGCGAGTGCTACCAGTTTTTTCTTTATGCCTGTGTAATAGTAATGAAACACATTACCACAAATGTGGGTGAGCCAAATGTGAAGGTTCTCCTTCACAGTACAAGATATGTGGTCTTGATACATGGAAGGTCTATCAGGTTATGATTTGATGAGTCATTGAGTCAATCACAATTTACATTGTTTTGATACAACTATTTACCTTTTGATACATGCCAAGGATCAAATTCATGGTGAACATTCTGGAATTCCTCCCTCATTATTTTCCGAACTGATGTGGCCCGGTCTGTAGTGATGAGGTCTATATCTACTCCTTCATTGAAAATGAGATGGTTGAGGCCCCTCCTACAGCCTTGGGACTCCATGGCAACTGAACTGCCAGCTTCCGTTACCTATTGACGAAAGAGAATAGAAATGAATGAATTAGCAATAGCAAAAAAACAAATACAATACACCCACTGAATAATGCTTTATCTATACTCTGTCACCCAGAGTATAGTTTCACAAATCGGACAAGCAGCATTTTAGTTTTACCTGTAGTAGTTGAAAGTGAATGCTCTCATTACTGGATAGAAGCTGAAACGAATAGGTGGAATACTTGCAGCTGTAGCCTGTAGAATGTAATAGCGTGACAACATGTGAGTCCTCCTTACTATCCAGAGGAAAACATTTCCAACAGTCTTACAATCCATACCTCCATGTTATTGTATTAAAGAAAAAAAACACACTCACCTGGTGAGTCAGACCTGGCATCTCCACACAGCTCTATGGACTCGCCTTCAGCCTTTTGTCTAATAAGTCGCCTAATGAGATTCTCATGATGATCCTTGTATGCAAAGTGTACTACTGGAATAAGGTAGTCGGATTGGATGGAGTAGTACTGCGATTTCTTCAAGAGTTGCAAGTTTAGGATGCTGGCCCACTCGTGTACTTCAGTGAAAGTTGTTCCAGAGAAAAGCGTAGCAGCAGAAACAAGCAAGTTATTCTGTGCCATTCCTCTTGCATCAGGACATGATGCCCACTTGCCATGATGATTATTCAAACATGTCCATTCAATCTTTAGTTGGCTGCCTGTAGTTGTCACTTTTTTATCAGTGATTTGTGCGGCACATATATGGCATGTTCTAAACAGTTGCATGATGCTAGACTCGTTCACAATCCATTTTCTTTCATCCCACTCCCCTTGCTCTTCTGAGGCACTTGAACTGGAGGTTTCACTTGAACTTGACTGTTGACTGAGGCTGAAGCTCATGTCTTTTGGGTCATCCTCAATGACTGAGGAAATGCTTGTGTCCATTTGAAGCATCTCAGTTTCACAATCATCTGGCTGTTGAAAAGTGAAGCAAAGGAATACTTACAATTATAGTGATAACTAGAAAATGCATTTCCTGCAGAAAATGTGCTGTAGTGCAAAGTGAGGTTGAAAATATGTTTTAATAAAGCCACATAGATTATTTAAGACATAAAGAAACGTATGTCTTAAATCAAGTGATGGGGTTTGAACAAAAGTTCAAAAGTCTAAATGGAGTAAACAATGTAAACATTTGAGAAAATGGAAATGGTTGAAAACAAATAGAGTGACAGCTGAATGAAAAGCGCAAAGCATTGCTAAAAATGCAGAAATGTAAAATAAGTGTGTGTGTGTGTGTGTGTGTGTGTGTGTGTGTGTGTGTGTGTGTGTGTGTGTGTGTGTGTGTGTGTGTGTGTGTGTGTGTGTGTGTGTGTGTGTGAAAGAAGAAAGAAAGAAAGAAAGAAAGAAAGAAAGAAAGAAAGAAAGAAAGAAAGAAAGAAAGAAAGAAAGAAGATACAATAGTTGAGCGCTGCATGCAGCACTCACCTAATAAACATTGTATCACCACAAGTAAGGTAACAATATAGTAACAATATAACTTACAGATAGTGAGAGCCTCTCCCTGATCACAGGGAAAGCAAGGTAACTGCCAGATAAGGACTTCCTTGGGGATTTATTGGATTGGTGAGGCCGTGGCTGTGGACTGGTGAGGACCAAGGATATGCTGGAGGTAGAAGGCTGGTCCACCACACCGCCAACAGCCTGTAACAAGTTGCAAAACACAACATCTCATCAACATTACTGACACAAATATTGTTGTTATGGCTCAGACTGCCATTTGAACGGTGGTTCAAGCGATTATGTTATGCATGGTCGCCTGAGTATATAATAATATAAGATATATAATATGGGCTATAGATATCTATATATTATATATCACGGCCGTATGATGCCCATGTCTGATCTAACCTCTGTGGATACCCCATCAGCTCTCTTTAGGAGACGTTACGATCAAAAAAACATTTTAAAAACGCTATTCTAGGTCAAAATACTAGTAGGCCTATAGACTAACTTCAGAATCATCGTCAAAAACATCAAGCAGCAACAACGAACTCGCTGTTTTGGTCCGTGTAACCTTCAGTTCGAGTCAGATGTTCAACCTAAACTTATCATAAACATAACGTTGTACATGATGTCTAGCTTACCCCGAGGTCTTCTTCGTCTAGCGTTGGTCCACAAAGCGTCGGTACAGCTGCCCTTTTCAGATGCAGTCTCTTCGGACACTTCTTTCGATGACTTGTTGATTTCAGGTAGTCCTCAGGCCGAAAGTGAAAGGCGCAAACGCGATGGTCGGCTTCCCGAAGTACATTTACTGGGGTGTTTATGTCGAACCCGAGGAATGAAAGCCACAACTTTCTGACTCTATGACTTTTAGGTGTGTTGAGAGGAAGCCGATGACAACTCCTTTTTCTAGAGATCTTCCCGCAGTTTCTGACCGCACAAATTCTTCCCATAATCGACTGCACGGTAACCACAGCTGATGCCTTGGTTTTGAACTCGACAGAAAATGAAGTTGAACGTCTTCTTCTTATTATTATTATATATTATATTAGTTATATATATATATATATATATATATACATATAGACCTATATATATTATTATTATGCTTCTTCTTCCTCTGGAATATTGTCGTCAACAGGTGGTCGAACTGTGTAACCAGCTGTGTAACCATGGTTACACAGCTGGTTACACAGCGAGCGGAAGTTTATATGCGGTTGTGAGGTATCTGAAAAAATAGTTCCAATTAGCAACTAACACGGATATAAACTATATATTGCGCCGATATTTTTTTTTTAAACTTCACAAATGCCACTAACCACTCGGTTACTTGCACATTTTTTAAAACGAACGTTTAGGGTTGCTGGGATGACAGGTTTGTGTATGCACACAGACAACCATTGTGAAGCAGGCAGGAGCGATTCAAAATGAGCCAAATACCAGAGAAAGGACTAATAGTTAAAATTTCGGTGTCACCCACTCTATTTCATCATAAACAAACCAGAAAGGGGGCTCAATGTTCAAAATACCGGAATTGTCCTTTAAGAATGTCTTAATTTTGTCTTGCGATGTTGTCCTGACCTCAACTTTGCGGACCTTCCCATCACCACTTGGACTGGTAGAAGTGACCAAACCAATTGGCCACTCATTGCGGGGTGATTGGCTCTGTTTAAGTACCACAATGTCTCCAACTTCCAGGTTTGGACATGCCGTGTGCCACTTACGCCTTGTTTGAAGTGTGTGGCCACCAGGCACAGACCTGGTGGCCAGATCAGCTGGGTTTTGATCCGTAGGCACATAATGCCACTGTTGGGGGGAGGTTGTCCTGCGTATCCCGTGAACACGATTGTGTACATACACAAAGAATCGCTCAGAGCTATTGTGTATATAGCCGAGGACAACTTTGCTGTCACAGTAAAACCTCACTGCGTCTGGCTTGTGGTCAAGCTCCTCGAGGATCAGTTCAGCCATCTCGACGGCCAGCACAGCGCCACATAGTTCGAGGCGAGGGATGGTGGGCTCTGGTTGAGGGGCTAGCTTTGCTTTCCGGAGCACAAAGCCAACTCTACAATGCCCTTTTGTCAAGACAACCCTCAAATAAGCTACTGCTCCTATAGCCCAGCTATAAGCATCCGAAAAGAGACACAACTGTGTATGTGGCACTGGATAGAGACTGTTGTATGTATGAGCGGGGAAGATGGAGGCTACTCAAATCCTGCAGTGATTCTTTCCATGTTTCCCACTTGTTTAACTTTTCTGCAGGAAGTTCAGTGTCCCATTCATGAACGTCAGCAGAAAGTTCCCTGAGCAGTGCTCGCCCCCTGATGGTCACTGGTGCGACCAAGCCCAATAGGTCAAAGAGGCTATTGACGGTGGATAGCACTCCATGGCGGGTGAACGGCTTGTCGTTGACTGCAACTCTGAATGTGAAAGTGTCAGAGTCTATGTTCCAGCACAAACCAAGGCTTCTTTGTACTGGGAGCACTTCATCAAGGCCCAAGTCTTTTAGGCCCGCAGCCAGTTCTCCAGGTGTGAAAGCTTGCATCACTGCGACACTGTTAGAGGCGATTTTATGCAGTTTAAGATTTGATTCTGCCAGTGAAGCTTGAGTGCGCTTGAGCAGATCAATGGCTTCGGCTTCAGTTGGGAGGGAGATGAGCCCATCATCCACATAAAAGTGTCGCTCGACGAAGTGGCGAGAGTCAGAGCCGTACTTCTGTTCACCTTCCTGGGCAGCTCTCCGAAGGCCATATATAGCCACTGCAGATGAAGGGCTGTTCCCAAACACATGGACTCGCATTCTATACTCTGCCACCTCCTTACTAAGATCGTTATCCTTGTGCCAGAGGAATCTTAAGTAATTTCTGTGGTCTTCCCTCACCAAAAACCCATAGAACATTTGTTGGATGTCAGCGGTTAGGGCAACAAGCTCCTTTCTGAACCTGAGCAGTACTCCATGGAGGGAGTTGTTCATGTCGGGGCCTGAAAGCAAGACATTGTTAAGGGAGATGCCACCTTCTTGTGCACTTGAGTCGAACACAACCCGTATCTGACCCGGCTTTTGGGGGTGATACACCCCAAAAATAGGTAAGTACCAACACTCTGCATTCTCGGGGACAGGGGGAGCTTCCTCAGCGTGTCCATTTTCAAAGAGCTTCTCCATAAAGGCAACAAACTGTTCTTTCATTTCAGAATTTTTGTTCAGTGTACGTTGCAAGGAGTGGAGGCGAGAGAGGGCTTGAGCACGGTTATTTGGAAGCCGTGGTCTGGGTGACCTGAATGGTAAGGGACCAATCCAGCTGTTCTTCTCATCTCTCTGGAGCTCTTCCTGCATGATCTCCAGAAATGTTTCATCCTCGAAAGACAAAGCAGGTTTGTCATCATTCTCTGTTCTCCTGAACACACTGCATCCAAGTTTGTCTTCGGCAGGCACACTGATGGCAGAATAGCTGGACTATTGGGTAGAAAGGCCGTGCCTGTGCTCCCCGCCGTAGCTCGCTTTTTCTTTAACACAGATGTGTTTCTGACATGGTGTTAGAAAAGATGGACGTCCATTCTGCAGGACGTTGGTCTTAAAGACAGCTACAGTGGGCTTGTGAGCACTTTCAATGCAGACCTCCCCCACTATCACCCACCCTAAATCCAAACGCTGGGCAAAAGGTGCTTTGTGTGGCCCAATGATTTGCTGTCTCACCTTGTGAACACGTATGAGGTCCCGCCCTAGTAAGATCAGGATCTGCGCTTCAGGATCAGGCTTTGGGATGTGAGGTGCCACAGGTCTTAAGTGAGCATGGGAAAGAGCAACCTCTGGTGAAGGGATTGCTGAACGATTGGTCATGATCTCATTACATTCAATGAGTGGCGGTAAGTCTAAACACACTTCACCATTCATTGCTTCTATCTGAAAACTGACCGCCTTCCTTCCAGTCATTTCAATGGTACCAGCACAGGTTCTCATCAAGTAGGGTGAAGGGGTGCCTCGGATGCCAAAGAGCTGGAAAAACACAGCTCTAGCCAGGGAGCGATTGCTTTGGTCGTCAAGGATAGCATACTTCTTGACTGAGCGTTCCTTTTGTCCCTGTGGGAAAACTTGCACCAAGCATACCTTTGCGCAAGATCGGGCTGGGAGGCCTTCTCCACATACCTCAGTGCGCCTTGAAGTTACCTCTGGAGGTTGGTTGTTTTGCGGTTCTATGTCTGGCCCAGTCGCAGGTGACACTGCTGGTGAGAGGCTAGCGTCTGGATGCATGGCCGTGCAGTATCGGTCACTCTCACACTCATTACATTTCAGCTCCACAGGACATTCTCTGGCCATGTGAGTAGCAGAGCAGCACCTAAAACATTGTCTGTGATCTTGCAGCAAATTTTTGCGGTCTGTCAGCAGCTTCATTTTAAAGGCTCTGCATTTTTCCAGAGGATGAGCTTTATTGTGAAGAGGACAGTATTTAGCTGGATCACAACTACTTTTCTTCTCCATCTCTGCTCTATACTTCGAGCTTGAGCCTGCTGTTACTGACACGTCTGTCTTATGGACAGATATAGCTGCCTTCACACCATCATATTTTGCTGTGGGCCTTTCATTATGGTAATGGTTACGGCTGCTGTTCATCAAGACAAAGCTGGGATCATTTCTGGCCTTTGCCTCACTGCTGACAAAGTCGGCAAAGAAAGAGAACGGGGGATGACAAACTCTGTGATGTTCTTTATACCTTGACCCAGTAGACAGCCATTTTTCTTGTAAGTTTGGTGGCAACTTTTCAATGATGGGGTTAATGCCCCGAGGTCTGTCATGGGAACTGAGTCCAGATAAGTACCCGTCTTCTTTAGCTGAGAGCAGCTCCATGAGCAGGTCACTAAGTTCTCTTAGTTTAATATTCTCCTTTGAAGTGAGACGAGGAAAATTATCTAGCCGCTTAAATAGAGCACTCTCTATCACTTCAGGGGTGGCATAGCACTCTCTGAGTCTTGTCCAAGACAGCCGAAGCGCGGCTTGAGGGTTGGTGACGTGTAATGCTCGAATTATTTTAGGGCTTAATTTTTTCGGTTTAAACGATTAATTTGAATTTTTACTTTGCTACGGTTTGTGAAATGGCTGAACCGAAAAATCCGAAAAACGTTTTTTTTTTTTTTTTTTCTCGAAAACAGGTTTGGGGGATAACATTTGAACGGTGGGACGTCATTACTCGCGGGGTTGGTCAGTCTTGCGTGCTGAACGTAGTGACGAAATTTGACGTGAAAGCCTTCCGTGGTTTTCGAGGAAATCGTCCTGTGTTTCAATCGACCCGGATCTCCCCTACCATAAAAATGTCCATGAACACAGATGAAGAACTCATTCATAAAAAGCGTGCTACTTCAGTTGTATGGAAGTGGTTCGGGTACAATTAGTCAGACATAGAACAAACTGTTCCGTGTAAGGTTTGTAGAAAGTCGATCGCATTTTACAAGTTTTTCAGGGATGGCCTACAAGATCTTTTTTTTCAGTTTGATATAAAAAAATCTTTGCACAATGACAGCCAAGTGGTGCTGATTTAATTTTTTATCCTCCTGGTTCACATAGGCCTAGATTACTTGGTAATCTCATTTATTTGTATTGTGTTAATAAAGAAAATATGTATTTAAATTTTGCCTTGGTCTTTTTAATTTGTTTAGAGAAAAACAGAAAAAGAAATTGAGGTTTAAATTGTCCATTAGTTAGTTTTTTGGCCAAATCGCCCAGCCCTAAATTCTTTTAACATGTTCAGATGATTCCCTTCCCAGCCTTTTTACCAGTAGATCTAACTCTTCACTAGCTGATAGGTCCAAGTCCTGAGTGGCGTTAAAGAAGGAGGACTGCCACGCTCTGAAGCTCTCAGGCTGATCATCAAATTTAGTAAGACCTGTTGTTATTAACTCCCTGCGAGCCAGATATTTAGCAAAGTCTTTGATGTTAGAAGATGGAGTAATAGCAGAGCCCTGTGCGTTGTTCCTAGGAGAATGGTCTGAATAACTTGCATGCCTGAATGGAGAGGAGGGCTGCTCCTGATAGGGCTTATAGGAGGAATGAGGGTGTGAGCTTGGGTGCTCAGGCGGGTGTGTCTGGAGCACGGGTGTTGATACGTACTGTCTTGACGTTGTGGGAGAGCCATCATGGTGGTAGGCGGGACTTGATTCAGGGACCTCCTGCCTTGTCAGTGGCTGTGTCTCTGTGATATGGGGAGGGGGCGGTGTGTCTGAGGCAGGTGTGTTAGGATTGAAGCTGACCTGAGCCTGATGTTCCAAATATGCCTCTGTTCGCTGTCGAATTGACTGTGGTGAGACGTCACTCCTGACGACGCTGTGCATGTCCTCACATTCTTTTCTTGCTGCAGCCTCTAAAACTTCAGCCAATGCGTTGGCGGCAGCAGCTTCTTTTTCCAGTTCTAGTGCTTCTAGGTTCGCTTCTAGTGTAGCCTTTTCCAAATCTAACTTGGCTTTCTGTTTCTTCAATTCCAACTCTTTTTGTTCGAATGTGACTCTGGTGTGTGCGGCTTCAGCTGCAGCTCTGGCCTTAGCAGCGGCACTAGCCACTGAGCACTTTGAAGAAGATGTGCCCTTGGAGCTGGGCTGTGATCAGTGGCGGTTCTACGTCCAGTTACGCCCCGGGCAAGACTTCCTACAAGCGGAGGGGGGGGGGGGGGGTGGAAGGAGCAATTGTTGACGGGGGGGGGGGGGGGTGGAAGGAGCAATTGTTGACGGGGGCGGGGGGGGTGGAAGGAGCAATTGTTGACGGGGGGGGGGGGGGGGGTGGAAGGAGCAATTGTTGACGGGGGGGGGGGGGGGGGGGGTGTTGTATCGTGAACCTACGGACTTCAGTGGGGATTTCATTCCGTCTGTGCACGGCACCTTCTCAACGAGCAGGTGTGCGCCTGCAGCCAGAGGGGGCGCCAAAATACCTATTCCCCACACAATGTTATGTCGTACTTCATTGATAACCGCTACGCAGCGCAGTTTTTTTTTGTACTGCTCGTGGCGCCCCCCATGTGATTTGGCGCCCCCCACAAATATGCCGCCCCGGTTCGCCCATGCCTAAAACCGCCACTGGCTGTGATGATGCTTTTTCATCCCTTTGTGTTTTCTGGGATCCATAACTGTGGCAGATGAATCCTTCTGACAGTATGACTTTTCACTTTACTGTTCTCTCTATGTGTTTTACTTCGAAAGTGATGACATAGATAAACAACTCCTTTTCAAGAGCCAGGAAGTGAGCGTGCATGCTCCATTATTGACTTCTTAAACAGCAGGTCAGTCAGGATGACAGCATTGAATCGGAGTGAAACTAGAAAAGAAAGATACGAAAAATGCTTTGATGGACTGCTATGAAATAACAGTATATGATGGTACAGTTGTCTTACAGGCTCAAACACATTATGCTGCTACTTTCTTACAAACTTAGAAAACATATCAGTAAACTCGTCAAAATAAATCAATATAAATTGTTCAACATGTAAAGAATGTGTAACACTTACAGTCATTGCTTTCTGAGGGATACACACAAAGGATTACTCAAGGATTAACAGCCATGAGATGATACAAACATGCCTTCTCACTGTTGTGTTTACACTGTTACTTCCTGCTTCCTGTTACTAGGTTGCTTTCAAAATAAAGGCTCCACAATACCTTTGCAACAATAAAACGTTTCAACAGTAACTTAAAGTGTCTTTTAACATAAAACATATTCAGGGCAGAACAATGTCTATGGGTCCATGCTTCTGGTGCCTTCAAAACAGTCTGAGTTTCCGGGAATTTCGGAGGATGGGACCTTAAGATTGGAGGAAATCGCCTTGAACACTCTGTTAGGTCTGAGACTTCCCTCGGAAATTCGTGAGGAAGTAGAGCAACCCGAGCCTCCGAGTTGACGTCACAACAATGGCTGCCCATTTCATTGATAGACTAAAGTGAACTTGCAGCAAGCACTAATAGGCGAACTTAACACCCATTCTAATATTTGCATCACGATACATTATAGCTTAAAATTATAAACATTAATTGATAAATTCTCCCTTATTTTCAACCATCGCAAGCAGTTCTAATAACTGATTCATCTGATTCAGTGAAGAAGTGCAAAGAGGTCACTGCGGGCATCCATACTTGTTGTTATGAAGTCTAGTCTCACTCGTCTGTTTTTCCGGTTTTATGTCATAGCCTACGACCATTTCCTGAACACTCTTATTTCGGAAGAAGGGAATTGTTCTCTACCCCCCCCCCCCCCCCACCCGTCATCAATTGTTCTCTACCCCCACCCCCCCCCGTCAACAATTCAGCGCAGGGGGCTGGTAGGGGGAATTCGGGGGGGCCCATCAGTACCTCTTGTATACAGGGCCCAGGATTTGGTGCCACGCCCCTGGCTCTCTGGCTCATAGCTGAGCGGACTAGAATACCTCCCGTTGCCAAGTCGTAGCTAAGGTCCGTCCTAAATACAGGAGTAGTGAACAACGATCCGTTGCATAAGAACCTTACGGGAGGGTAATGGTTGATCCAGGAATTAGTCAAACCCTCAGGCGTTACCAGGGAAACAAAGTTATGGCTTGTGAAAAACTTTATATTTGGATTGTAAAACGCATGAAAATATAAATGAATGGTCTTAATTTATCTTTGGCAAGTGACCGTGGTATAAGCGGGATAATGCCCTTCGAGGTGTCCATTATCAGGAATTAATGGACGAAGCGGAGGGGCATTATCCCTTACATAAAAGACAGTCAAAATAAAAGTCCTGCAAAACCATCGTTATTTTGGGGATTAATTTCTCCGCGTGAGAAATTTGAGTTGTGGCGTGTGATAGTGTGTGAACTGGTTGATATGAGTGTGTCTCAGGGCCAAAGGGTGGGCCTTGGCAGCTCGGTCAGTTGTCAAACAAAGCGGACGGACGTGGTCTCTGTAGCAACCACCTCAGCTACCCACTGATCAAAAAAAAGATTGTTTCTCTCAATCAAAGCACAAAACAGGAGAACTGATGTCCATAGCCTTAATCCATACATGTTGTGTAATTAACAAGGACACGTTGATGTATTTGTGTTGAGTAATGTCACAGATTTCACTGTAAAATCACAGTTAATGAGCAGCCATCGGGTCCTCTGTTAGCCAATGGGATGAATGCTCATAGCTTCTCTGTGGGCAGCCATCGGGTCCTCTGTTAGCCAATGGGATGAATGCTCATAGCTTCTCTATGTGCAGCCAACGGGTCATCCGTTAGCCAATGGGATGAATGCTCATAGCTTCTCTATGTGCAGCGGGTCCTCCGTTAGCCAATGGGATGAATGCTCATAGCTTCTCTATGTACAGCCATAGGGTCCTCCGTTAGCTAATGTGATGAATGCTCATAGCTTCTCTATGTGCAGGCATCAGGTTAATATGCTCCATCCCCGGGCTTCATATATTGCCGTGGAGGGATTACATTGTAATGAGTTGAAAACCCCCTGCGTCGAATGAAGAAGCACAAGGATACCCTTTTGCAACAGAAGTCCCTGACCAAGCGGCTATTTCTGATGAGCTCGGAGTGAGACTGTGTTTGTGTTTGATGAGCGACTGGTCATTAGGGGCAAGTGGGGCTCGGCCCACCTACTCTCACAAGAAAAAAAGAACAAAATGAAAATGAAAAAAAAATAAATGTATCAAATAAATAATATATATATTTTTTTTTTATATATATATATATATATATATATATATATATATATATATATATATATAAAAAATAATCTCCCCAGAAAGTACTGTAAAATAATAAATTCTGCGCTTTTTTCATTTTTAGTCGACCCTGGCTTGCTTCTTCCGGCTGAGTTCGTCTGGAGGGGCTCCAACCCAATGTAATGTGACTTGAAAAACTGAAATGCGCATGCTCGGCGTGTTTCTCTGTTGAAGTGGACGGAGATTATTTTACTTCCGGTGGGGCTAGCTCGTGGAAGTGGGGCCCTCGTTTTTCACAGTTCATTGGCTGTAGGGTGAGGCACGTGATGATGATTCATGATTCCACTGACCTCCCACCTCACCGGGACTCTCTAAATCGACGCCAATTCGCCCGGGGCGGGACTTTACGTCCTACGTCACTCGCTATGGGTGTGCATGTGTGCGCGCAGCCGGTGTAAGTACCATATCGGCTCGGCTTCCAGATCGGCTCGGGGTCCGTCGTCTGCTGATTACGTCACACAATATCATTGGCTGTACGCTTGAATGGGCGTACATTGTGATTGGCTGTACGTCGGACAGTTGTGATTGGCTGTTTTGTGCTGTAGCTCTGGCTGTAGTCATAGCAACCATGAGGCAACAGCGAGCACATGTGTGAGCGCGAGTAGGTCTATGTCTAGTTTCGTTTTGTGTTGCCAGATTGGGCATATGTCCCGTTTTTCCAGCCTAACGTGATTCAAAGTAGCCAAATCTGGCTGAAAATGTGCCCAATCTGGCAACACGGACGGCTTATCTCAACAGCCAAGATGATTCCAAGGGATGTTTTGTTTTTAGAAGAAAACTATCCATACAGATAGGTTGGGAATGGTCTATGTTCAAAATGAAAGATCATTACAGGCTCTTTAATTTAAGCCATAAAAAACCTTATTGCTGTGGATAGCGTATTGTGTGACGTAATCAGCAGACGACGGACCCCGAGCCGATCTGGAAGCCGAGCCGATATGGTACTTACACCGGCACTCGCGATGGGTGTGCATGTGAGAAAGGTTTTGGCTTTTAGTGTCTATGGGTTGGTAATAACGGTTCTGATGATTTTTCTGATGGAAAAGTGGTCTTTTATTTCCATAATCTTTGTTCAGTGAACGCATAAACCCATTTGTTAGTTAGCAGTTAAACAAAATGCGATCTCTTTGTTTACAGTTACCAACGACCAACGTTTAAAGACTGATGATTGAGGGTTAGATTCCCTAGGGATGCAAGGTTTTTTCTTTCATTTTGGACTGCACACACATCGCGAGTGACGGACACTCGCACAATGTACACACATCACTGTCTTTACAATTTCTAGGCAAACAAAGTTTAAAGATTGTCAAGTGGTTAACTCTTGAATCACATGTACGTAAGACCTGATGGGTTAGTGGTCAGAGAACAACTCATTAACGCGGGGATAAGGGGTTCGATTCCTTAATGAAGCTAGCTTTTTTCTTTCATATTGGACTGGATGTTTGTATCAGTGTTTCCGCCAGAAGAAATTAGTGCCGGTCATGTTTGTGACCCGGAAGGTTTCATTTTACCGGTCAAATTGGAAAAAAATCGGTTGGATATTGTTCGTGTTTATTGCACTTAAAAATTTTTATAGGCAGGCTATATAATGCCCCGTTTACACCATCCCGCTAATGGCCGCTAATGGCCGATGGACCACCGATGTGGAAGTCGGGGTGATTCGGGTGACATCGGGCTAAAAATGTATGATCGGGTCAATTTATCGGGGTAGCATTTACACATACCCGATATTATAACGATAACATAACGATTTATGCCAGGGAAGACACCCGAAGTGCGTTTGGCGTCATTTGACGTCATTTCGAATGACGCCAAACACGTCAAATGACGCGTTTGGCATCATTTGGGTAGAAGGCAAAGGGGAGACTGGTTTAGACTGATATTTATTTATATATTTATTTATATTACAATAGCGATTTTATAATAATAGAACGCCGGTTCTAAATGGGCGAAGTACCCCTGTAATTATAAAAGTAGGACATCCATCCATCACCCCCTATTTATACCCAAGTGGCAGATTGAGGGTCTTCCTTAACGCAATCTGGTCACTCACAATCGTTATTTGTCGAGGGTTCTCGAGGGTCTTTCGTGTGTTGAGGTTGCCGATATAAAGACGATAAAACACGATAAAGCGCGGAAGATTAACGAATATAGCCGATGTGCCCAGGAAAATTCCCGAACGACTTGCGATGTCTTACGTTATACTCCCGTTCTATTCCCGATTATAGCCGATTAGCCCATAGCAACACCTGGTAACCGATTCTAGACCCAAAATTAACAAACATGTTTGTTCTTTGCCGATGTTGCCCGATCATTGAGCATTTCTTCACGTTTCTTCCCGTTGTCTAACGATGTTGCCGGGAAGAGTAACGGTGTTTCCCGATGCAACCACGCTATTTGCCGATGTTATAACGATAGCTGCTGATTAAGCCATCGGGCACCATCGGGGCCCACTATCGGGTAGGTGTAAACCCCCCATAAAGAAGAAGAAGTGCGTGGTCATATTTTGATTCGCCATGGTTGTTAAATACCGGTACTCCGCAAAGCTTGCCGCCGGCTTTCTTTAGCTTGCCGCCGTTTAGTTCATAAACCTACGGTAGTCTATAGCGATCAATTTGAGTGAGTGCACGAAATGTAACAACTTATTTATTTTATCACACACGCTACACTACAATCAAAACCCTCATTGTTTTAAATGAATTGGCTAAACAAATGACTACTGTAGCATATTTAAACACAATTCAAATGAACACATTCAAAAGTATTCCTGCTCAAATTAGAAGGTTGAATCTCCTCGTGACTGAATGTTTGTATACAGCGCGCATGCTGTATGCGCGCAGGGTTGATGCGCTCCACTTTTTTCTGTGGAGAACCAGCGCCTTGAATATTCCGCATAAAACGAAACCGGATTGTTTTCGCCCGTTTCGGCTCCTTGTGGACGGGGCCTTATTTCCAATTGATCATTCTGACCGGAGACATTTAGAATTTTCGGTCCTCCTCATTTTTTTCCGGTCAAAGACCGGTAATTACCGGACAACGGGAACTCTGGTTTGTATGCCATTTAACTTGTAGTTTATGATGAAGAAATGTTACTGGGGTTATGGTTAGGGTAACGGTAAGGGTAAGACACAAAGGGCCCTATCTTGCATCCGGCGCAAGTGACTTAGTCACTGGCGCATGTGTCGTTGCTAGTTTACAACTGGCGCAGAGCGTTCTTTTCCCACCACCGCCACTCGCCGGTAAATTAGGGAATGATCTTGCGCCCCAAGGGGCGGTTCGGCGAAAGGAGGAGGCGTGTTCTGGCGCAAACGATATTTTGCCGTTTCTGAATACAACTGCGCCACAGACCAGGAAATACCTGGTTTAAAGTCAGTGGCGCGTTGTTCAGATGCTATTTTAAGGGCGCATGCATACATGCGCATGCGATGCATACGGATTGCTTGTGCACCTCGCGCATACACTTTGCTTCTCTCATCTACACGGACAGCAGTTCCCATTTTTGCAAACCATACATAATTACAAGGAAAATAAAATATTACCACACAAGGAAAATCATTGTGGTGTCCATAAAGATAAAATAAATAGGCATAAATCTAGCGTACACATTTACCCAAATTATTCACGCGAATTGTAGCAGGCGTAATGACGGATCAAATTAACCTGGTTGACCAATAGTGGCAAGAGACATATGTAGGCTATATAAGGACACCTGTCAAAGTGGGTTGTCCCTCAAGAATCAGGAACCACAATTCTGAAGACTGCGAAATAAATTCTGAAGACTGCGAAATCACCTTCTGTAAGTCCATTTAAAACCTTACTCTGCAACTTACCAGTTAAGTTGAGGTTGCTCATAATTTTTCTATTGCACAGTGGAATGGAATACGTCTTGGGACCGAGGATCAGACGCCGGGGGGAGAGGGTCTACCGGCCCAGACACACCTATCTCTCCCTGAGTGAGGAGGAAGGCAGGCGTAAGCTACGTCTGACCCGTCAGGCTGTCACAGATATCTGCCATCTCCTGGCAGATGAGCTGGGGACTGATGCACGCTGTCCCTATGCCCTCCCCGTTGCAGTGAAAGTTACAGCGGCACTGCATTTCTATGCATCTGGGTCGTTCCAGCATCCCCTTCTATTGGACGCATTTCACAATCGGCAATAAGTTCGGCTATACATGCAGTTACGTCAGGTCTAGTCCGACATGCTGGGGAATGCATCAAATTCCCCGTTACACCTGACAGCCAGGAAAGAACAAAGCAGGAGTTTTGGACCAAGTATGGGTTCCCTGGCGTCCTTGGTGCTATAGACTGCACCCATGTGCAGCTACGTGCCCCATCAGTAAACGCAATCATATACATAAACCGGTAGGGAACTCATTCGATTAATATCCAAGTAATTTCCGATGTTAATTGTAGAATGAATCATGTCTTTGCTAATTACCCTGGCTCAAGCCATGACTCTTTCATATTGGCAAACTCGACCATTCCTGCCATATTCGAGGGGAATCCTCCCTTGGATGGGTGGCTGTTAGGGGACAACGGTTATCCGTTGAAGACATGGCTCATGACCCCATTTCTTATGCCAGTGTAACGGAACAAATAAAATGAGTATGTGTATAGTTAAATCCTGTATCATTGGGTCAAGACTTTTATTTTGATATGTTGTTAATGTTGTATTCCGGATATCCTGCAGCAGAAAAGACGGTAACTGCTGCAGGTAGGTTGAGCATAAAACGTGTCCGCATGAAAATTTTATTAAAGTAATTCATTGATTCAGTAATTCATCAATATCATTGTCACTTATCTAGTGTAGACGGTTGTTTAATACACTCTTCATATATTTGGCATTGTATTGTTTCTTTTATTTGAGTTTTGATTTTCGTTTGCATTTGTAATATTGTATGTATTTTGTCTAGGCGGACCAGGAAATGCTCTAAACCTGTCCTTTATGTTGCTGACCCATTGTGCAGGTAACCGATAGGTTGTCTTAGTTAAATGTATGTTTATAATCCCACTTGTGGCGTTGCTAGCATTCAATGCTAGCATTCAAAATCTAGCCGGTCCTGCCATTTTTACATGCAATACCGCTGGTCGCCACATGAGGGGAGGGATCACCTGTTTATGCGCGCTGTTTAGCGCAACTGTTGTAAATATATATAATAAATTATAGAGCAGAAAAGACGGTAACTGCTGCAGGCGGACCAGGAAATGCTCTAAACCTGTCCTTTATGTTGCTGACCCATTGTGCAGGCAATAAAACCGCTGCACCCAATGCTGAGCGTCCGAGTCCAATGCTTGAAGGAAACAAAACACAACGCAGGTTACAGTGGTGCCGTGAACCGGATTCAACTGATTGGTCGCTGACCAACAACCCTTACCGGAGGACCTGTTACCATTCCCACACTGGAGATCAGCTGAGAACACTTGGGTATTGTGTTATATTTGGGGAACTGTAGAATCTATGAAATGTTATGAGTAGATATTAATGTGACTGTTTTAGTGCACATCGACATTTTGTATTTTTTTTTTTATTACTATTTTTTTTTCTTCTCTCCGTCTTTCCCATTGTCATGGCTGGCTCACGGGTTACTGGAGCTCAAGGCTTTCTGACTCCTGTTAGTGTGGGTCGGGGTAGAGGTGTGTTGGGGTTGCCTATCCCTTTCCCTCAGCTTAGTGCGTCTGTGGGTACTACTGTAGGGATGGCAGCGAGGTCTCCACGTCCTGTTGTTAGTGACACACCACATGCTGCTCACACAGAACAAAATAGTTTCCCTGCGCAACAGGCCCCCTGCACTTCCACTCCTTTAACTACAGAGGACCTTGTAGGCCAGATGAGTGGCATCGTGCAACACATAGGTCAACAACTAGCAGACAGCATTCTCACACACTTGAGTAGGTCTAGTCCGGCGGCGGCTTTGTCTACTCCAAGTGTACACAGTGGTAGCTGCGCTCCAGCTCAGGACTCTGTGTCATCAACTCAGCTACATGTTATGAGTCAGAGGAAGGTGAGAGATCCCCCTACTTTCAGAGGTGAGGATTCAGACTCAGTTACTCTTGAAGAGTGGATTGAGCTAATGCAAACTTTCATAAAGAAGGGAGGTCTATCTATTGGAGAGCAGGGTGAAGAGATTCTCATCCATTTAAGGGGCAAGGCAAAGGATGTAGTCAAAGTGGGCATTAAATCAAGTGGCGTTGACATCAGACATAGTCCAGCTTCTATCTATAGCCTTTTAAGGAAGCATTTCAGTTGCAAGCAGTTTTCACCACTGCCTCTGCAAGACTTCTACACGACCTTCCCTGAACCACGGGAAGATCCCTTTGACTACTGGCTTCGCCTTAACTGTGCTGCTGATATTGCTGCCGAGTGTCTCCTGGAACAGGGTAAACAGCAAGACAGCTTGTCCATTGAGGTCACACGTATGTTCATTAGGAACTGCCCAGATTCAGGTCTATTGCTCACTTTTCGTTCTAAGACCATCGACAAGTGGTCGGCTGCAGAAGTGCAAGAAGTTTTGGATGAGTACCACTCAGAGAAGGTCATCAAAGCAGCAGGGGTAGGGAAAGATGGGGCTGTTGGGGAGAAGAACGTGGCTGTGAACAGGATGGAGGTGGAGAGTAGCCTAGCTCCCCTGTGTAGCGCTCAGCCAACACCACAGTCCACATCAGCTGATCACTCTGCTCTGGAGAGGATGATTGGTATGATGGAGAAGGTTCTTATGAATGCTGCTCAGTCCAGATCAGCGGATAGAAGGACAAGTGGTCTACCTCGTATTCAAGGTCTTAAAGACACACCGTGTTTAGTTTGCAAAGACCCCTCTCATTCTGCCTTTTCACACTGTAAGGATAACAGACTGTGTTTCCAGTGTTTTTCTCCTGACCATGCAAGGGACAGATGTCCACGTAGGGGACAGAGTGCAGCACCCGGTGGCCAGGCGTTAAACTAACAGATCTGCGTGTGGGGGAGGACCACGTAGATTGTGAAAGTGTGCTTCCAACTTCTAGCTTTGAGGCTTTTTCTGACTATGAATCTCTTAGTCAGTTGTACAGTAGTGATTGTTCGTCAGAAAAGACAGTTATTTTTCAGAATTTGCAGACAGTTCCCAGGTCTGATAGTTTATTTTACACATCAGTTTCAATAGTGAATGGACTCTCTTTCAAAGCGCTTATTGATAGTGGATCCATGGCGTGTACTCTTAGTGAGTCTGCTGAAGCCATGTTGTTGAGATACATTCCAGGCATTTCAAAGCAGTCAGCTCAAGATATTGTGATTGTTGGCTGTGGAGGCCATCGTGTCACTCCAACAGCAATCTATGACCTCCAAGTCAGTGTGTACGGTTATTCAATGACTGTTCCCACTTTAGTTGTCCCAGGTCAATCTGAGGAGATGATTCTGGGCAGTAACGTCATCAAAAGGCTTTTGACGTGTCTGAGAGAGGCAGGTGGCAATTGGAAGCTCACGTCCATGCCCAGCAATAACCAGAGTGATGAATGCTCTCAGTTTTTGTCCCTTTTCTCCAACACTCAGAGGTGGAGAGGTGAGTCTGTGCCAGACAGAGTGGGCACTGTAAAGCTCATGAGAAGTGTGACATTAGAGCCACAAACAGAGCACCTGGTTTGGGGTAAGCTACCCGTGTCTTCAGCCTTGTCTGTGGGTAGCACAGTCATCGTTGAGCCGACCAAGTCAAGATCAAGACCTAAGCAGATAATGGTTGGCAGAGTGATCACACCGCTTTGGGGTGATGGCTCCATTCCGATGAAAGTTATAAACCCAACCAATCATAGAATAGTCCTGAGGAGAAATGCTAAGATAGCCGACGTGTCACCTTGTATTGCTGTGGAAGACCTGCCACAGCCAGAACAGATCAAGTCAAATGTGCAGTGTACGGACAGCAGCCCCTCAACTCCCTCAACTCCCAGGTCAGAGGAAGAGATGAAACGTGCCTTGTGCAGTTTGAACCTCCCTGACATCGATCTGGAGTCTTGTGAGGTGTCGGCACACTGGAAAGACAAGCTGCTCCAGACCATTGAGAGATATGAGTCAATATTCTCAAGAGACAAAATGGACTGTGGAGAAGCCAGTGACTTTGTCCATCGCATTCATCTGGCTGATGACTGACCCTTTCGTTTGCCTTACAGGCGTATACCACCAAGCCAGTATGCTAAACTAAGGACGACTCTGAACGACATGGAGGAGAAGGGAATCATTCGCAAGTCACACAGTGATTATGCATCTCCCCTCGTGCTTGTCTGGAAGAAGAATGGCGATTTAAGGATTTGTACAGATTTCAGGTGGTTGAATGCTCGGACGGTCAGAGACGCCTACCCGTTGCCTCACCAGTCTGATGTGTTGGCTGCACTGGGCGGGAACGTCTTCTTTTCCACAATGGATCTGACATCAGGCTATTACAATGTGCCTTTGCAGGAAGAGCATAAGAAATGTACAGCCTTTTCTTCTCCTTTCGGCCTGCACGAGTACAACAGACTGCCTCAGGGTCTCTCAAACAGTCCAGCCACATTCATGAGAATGATGATGTCAATCTTTGGCGATGAGAACTTCAGCAGTGTCCTGTGCTATCTGGACGATCTCATGGTGTTTGCTCCTTCCGAGTCTGTGGCCCTTCAGCGTCTTGAAATGATCTTCTCCCGTCTGTCGAGTCACAATCTGAAGCTGGCCCCAAAGAAATGCTTCTTCTTAAGACGTTCTGTTAAATTCCTTGGCCACATAATCTGTGAGAAAGGCATTGAGACGGATCGAGACAAGGTCGAGGCCATCAGCAAAATCCAGAGAGTTGATCTGATGGAGGCTGACGGGCAGACACCATGTTCAAAGAAGATCAGATCGTTCCTTGGTATGGTGATGTATTATCAACACTTTATTGAGGGATGTTCTGCGAAGGCCAAGCCACTCTTCAAGTTGACAGCAGGGTCCAGTAAGCAGACTCGTGGGAAGTTGGGGAGAAAGCCAAAAAAACGGCAGAGTGTCACTAAACTCGCCCCTACTGATTGGACACCTGCTTGTCAGCAGGCCTTTGAAGTCCTGAAGTCAGATCTGCTACAGAGTGTGACCTTAGCTCACCCAATGTTCGACCAGCCTTTCATTCTGGCTGTTGACGCGTCTTTTGACGGAGTTGGAGCAGTCCTCTCTCAAGTCCCTCCTGGTGAGGAGATAGCAAGACCAGTAGCCTTTGCCAGCAGAACGTTGTCTCGGTCACAGATGAACTACCCTGCTCATAGACTTGAATTCTTTGCACTGAAGTAGGCTGTTTGTGAAAAGTTCAGCCATTGGCTAAAGGGAAGACATTTCACAGCATGGACTGACAACAACCCTTTGACATACATTTTGACAAAGCCCAGACTGGATGCCTGTGAACAGCGATGGGTGGCTAAACTTGCATCATACAGCTTTGACATAAAGTATGTCCCAGGCCCTAGAAACATTGTGGCAGATGCTTTAAGCAGAGAACCCTTCGTCCAGTCTTGCGTAAGCCACCGCATTGTTACCGAGCCATACATGTCTCTCTTGAGAAATTTCAGTGGTGTTGTGGATGACACAGTCCAAAATGCCTTCAGGTACTCCAACAATCATCAGATGGTCCTGAGATCAGGCAAAAATCCACATAACACGTCCGCCGACGAAGCCTCAGACACTGGTTCGGTCGGAGCTCCAGATGTTTCAGCTGTTCTGGAAGCTCATTCCAGTGGTGGTCTGAGTGAAGTCCTGGGTGCGAGTCCGGCTGTTCCTCAACTGCAGCAGGTTGACTCCCCCATTCCTCACAGCAGTCTTGTGAACCAACAAGGGCAGGATAGTACTATCAGCCGAGTCCTCTACTATATCGAGAGACGGCGGAAGCCATCGAAAAATGAGAGAACAGATGAGTCCTTCAGTGTGCGCCAGCTCCTGAAGTATTGGGACAGGCTCGTTATCCATGATGGCTTACTGTGCAAGGTGAGAAAAGATCAAGGCATGAACAGACGACTTTTTCTCTTTGTCGTGCCTAACTCTCTCAAAGCGCAAGTACTGAATGGAATTCATGATTCCGCTGGTCACCAAGGGAAGAGCCGAACGCTGTCTCTGGCTAGGCAGAGATTCTTTTGGGTTGGCATGAAAAGAGACGTTGATGATCATGTGAAAAACTGTCATCGCTGTGTTGTTGGAAAGACACCAGAGCCCGGTGCTTGTGCTCCACTTGAAAGCATCCGCACATCGGAGCCGATGGAACTGGTCTGCATTGACTTTTGGTCTGCAGAGGTCAATGATGGGAAGTCCATGGATGTGCTTGTTGTGACTGACCATTTTTCCAAAATGGCTCATGCATTCCCATGCAAAAATCAGTCCGCTAAGCAAGTGGCTCGGAAGCTCTGGGATGATTTCTTTCTCGTATACGGTTTCCCTAGGAGGATTCATTCTGATCAGGGAGCGAACTTTGAAAGCAAGTTGATCAAGGAGCTGTTGATTCTTTCGGGTGTCGAGAAGTCGCACACAACACCATACCACCCCATGGGCAATGGCGTGGTTGAAAGATTCAACAGGACCCTTGGGTCCATGATCAGAACGTTGCCTCCTAAGTCCAAAGCAAAGTGGCCCCAGATGTTACAGCTACTCACCTTCTGTTACAATTGCACAGAGCACGAGACAACAGGCTTTGCACCATTCTATCTGATGTTCGGTAGAGTCCCTCGTCTCCCAGTTGACGTCCTGTTTCAAACTGTGGTTTCTGACGATGTTGTGGTGGGTCACAATGAGTTTGTGTCACGCCTGAAGAAAGACCTGCGTGAAGCGGTGCAGATTGCACAAAGACACAGTCAGAAAGAACAGACTAGACACGCAAGGCTCTATAACAGGAAGGTCAAGGGGTCACCTTTAATCATTGGTGACAGAGTGCTCGTTGCGAACAGAGGTGAAAGAGGGAGAAGGAAGTTGGCTGACAAATGGGAGTCAACAATGTACGAAATTGTGGCTGCGAACCCTGACATCAATGTCTACAAGATCAAAGACGTTGCCTCTGATAAACTGAAGGTAGTCCACCGAAATCTACTGCTTCCTGTGAGCTTCTTACCGATTGGTGATGGAGAAGACACCCACACCAGGGGTAGTGGTGAGGTGGTTCCTGAAGTCAGCCCTTCGGAAGAAGTAGATCACAGAGGCGAGGTGGTGCCTGAAGTCAATCCTGTAGTTGAGGTGGATGTCAGTGAGGGGATGGTTCCCAAAGTCAACCTCCCAGGTGAGATTGATGGCAGCGTTGACCGGACTGTACACTGGGTGCTGTCCAGCCCTGATGATTCTGAGTTGGAGGATCGACAGACTAGCCTCTCTGAAGGACCTGATGTGTCTGATTGGGTGTCTGAGCCATTTCACTCAGCTAGTGTCATCGGCAGTGATCGGAGGTTGGAGGACAGTGATGTTCCCCCTATAATCAATGGTCGACACAGTGCTGAGCTCCACCCCGTGGTCATTGCACATGAAGAGGTATCCACAGATGCACTTCCAGTATGCACTCAACCTCTTGGTGTTGAAGACACAGTAGCTCGAACCAGACGAGGCAGGGCTGTCAACCCTCCAGAGAGGCTCATTTGCGAAATGAATGAGCAAGTCCTTGACACTTCAGAGTCCACAGTGAACTCTTTCATTTATTTAGTTAAAAGTTTGTTTTGAGATTCAACATATAGGTACTAGATGTCAGTTTAGTCAGTCTATAGACACAGTAAGACACAGTTAGAGATAAGTATCATTTATAGCAATATTTGAGGTGTAACAGGCATCTCAAGAGTCTACTTTTGGTCTTGTGGATGGCGCCATCACATTCCTTAAGTACTCCTTAGTTGGAGGATTCCTTAATCGACAGCTAGTGATATTTGTTTTTACTGACTTGTTAGTGCCTGTATAATATATATATTTTTTTTTTTTTCGGTTTTGAGGCCTAGGAGTTTTTTTTTTTTTTTTTTTATTTGTTTCTATCTTTCTTCCTCTTTATTTTGGTGAGTGTTTTACCGCTACGTCCCCAATTTAGCAGGATTTAAGGGAGGTGTATGTAACGGAACAAATAAAATGAGTATGTGTATAGTTAAATCCTGTATCATTGGGTCAAGACTTTTATTTTGATATGTTGTTAATGTTGTATTCCGGATATCCTGCAGCAGAAAAGACGGTAACTGCTGCAGGTAGGTTGAGCATAAAACGTGTCCGCATGAAAATTTTATTAAAGTAATTCATTGATTCAGTAATTCATCAATATCATTGTCACTTATCTAGTGTAGACGGTTGTTTAATACACTCTTCATATATTTGGCATTGTATTGTTTCTTTTATTTGAGTTTTGATTTTCGTTTGCATTTGTAATATTGTATGTATTTTGTCTAGGCGGACCAGGAAATGCTCTAAACCTGTCCTTTATGTTGCTGACCCATTGTGCAGGTAACCGATAGGTTGTTTTAGTTAAATGTATGTTTATAATCCCACTTGTGGCGTTGCTAGCATTCAATGCTAGCATTCAAAATCTAGCCGGTCCCGCCATTTTTACATGCAATACCGCTGGTCGCCACATGAGGGGAGGGATCACCTGTTTATGCGCGCTGTTTAGCGCAACTGTTGTAAATATATATAATAAATTATAGAGCAGAAAAGACGGTAACTGCTGCAGGCGGACCAGGAAATGCTCTAAACCTGTCCTTTATGTTGCTGACCCATTGTGCAGGCAATAAAACCGCTGCACCCAATGCTGAGCGTCCGAGTCCAATGCTTGAAGGAAACAAAACACAACGCAGGTTACACCAGCAACAGTGCGCAAAATTGTATTCAACAGGAAACACACACAAACACGCAGTGTAATTGAACGTACATTCGGAATACTGAAAATGCGCTTCAGGTGTTTGGATAGGTCAGGTGGTACTTTACAGTATGGTCCTCAAAAAGTCGCAGCATTCTTTGTGGCATGTTGTGTTTTACACAACATTGCCATGAATCATGGATGTGTCGATGACATTAATGAGGATAGATTAGAGGACTTAAGGAGACGTGATGCTGAACTGCATGTGCCGATGCCATTATGTCGAAATGCCCCAGCAGCAGCACGGGAGAGGAGAGCTCATCTGTCAGAGGAGCTGCATCGTATAGTGAGGTACGCAAACTAATGACATCTCCGCTCTATTGTTTAGCTACATTGTACAATTATTACCATGCATTCATAACCTTGTGATTCAGAGAAAGTGAGCCCAAAACATCGGAATGTCCTTGAGACATTTTTTATTCGACTTGTCCAAATGTTCGTAGGCGTAAATGAAAAAAAAAATACAAAACGAAAAATGAAAAGTTGCAAAGATTTGAAGGAGATTTAGCCGAAAAATAAATTATTTTCTCACTCCTCTGAACCTTTCTTTGCGTGCGCCTGGCAAATCCGCCATCATAATAGCAATCCGCCATGGAACAAGCGCTGATCGCTCTTAAAGGGGATGCGAGAAAACGCTCTGATTGGTTCATTGCACGTTACGCCCAAACCACACCTACGGGTAATTAGGCTGCTTCAGACCAACCCTTTTGACACTTGCGCCGCGGCGCAAGTGTCATTTATCCGCCTGTAAAATAGCGATAGCGCCGTAGAACCGCCCACAAAGCTACTTGCGCTTTGCGCTTCCCACTTGCGTTTCAGACCGTTAAAATAGGGCCCAAAGTGTTTTTGCAACACAATATTTCTTGCAATAACACAAAGTCCAAAGTTTTGATGACTTCAGTAGGAAACTTAAGATACCTAGAGAAATGAGTGAGTGCTCACAAAACGTCAACAAGTGAGCAGTGTGGTACAGGGTGATCATTTCTGATATACAGTACAAAAGCTGAAACTATTAGCCAGGAGTGGGAAAGATGCAGACGCAGACGTGGGAAGCAATAAGACACACCAAGTTTAATATAAATAGTTAGGGTTAGCTGGTATGGCGTTATCTGGTATGGCTATAGTCTAATGTTAGCTTAGTTTGTGTTGTTTCGTCATGTTAATCGCTAGTAATAGTAAGTCATTTGTAGAAATATAGCCTATCATCACAGACTGTAGGAATGTCACCCACCCTCCATCGCGAACGACACTGACGCTCGTAATCCTGTAGTGCAAGGGAGTTCGTGCACAGATTCCTGATGCAAACGGCTACACGCACACATGCACACCCATAGCGAGTGACGTAGGACGTAAAGTCCCGCCCCGGGCGAAGTGGCGTCGATTTAGAGAGTCCCCCACCTCACCACACTTACCGCGCGCAAGAAGTCCGGTAGCGAAGGAGAGAAGGAGAAGGATAACTTTGCTAACAAACATGCCGGAGGCACACAAACAAAAACGAATTGACAACATGAATGTGGTAGATCATCTATTGGAGCACAGATTTGAGACCCTTAGGCTACGTTTACACAATGACGGTCTGAACAGAAGACGCAAAAGTGGCGTCGCGTATTCACTTTTTATTCCGCGTTTAGACAAGTGTTTTCGGGAGGAAATCTGCGTGCATACGGTGACGCAAAAGTGTGGAATTCGATTGGGTATGCATGCCAGGCGGCTAGGTGGTGCTGTGATACACTATCACACAACACCGCCATGTCTGAGCGCATGCGTAGAACCCTCCTTCTTCTCTTATCCGTGCCGCAAAAACCAAAAAGATCCTTCTCTGTTCAGTAATTCTATCTGTACATATCCTGTACATTTCATGGAAAGACTACTGTACGCTTGTTAGAGCTGCCAGAGCAGCTTGAAGGTGTGTAGACGGAAACGCTACGACGGAGCGTATTTAACTTTTCCACTCTGGAGGGTGGTTTCAGATTTATGCGTTTTCATGCCCCAAAAACGCCGTCGCCGTCTAAACGAAAGGCACTTCCGATAAAATATTTTGTCGTTTTTACCCACAAGCGTCCTCGTGTAAACGGGGCCATAGTCTGGAGGAAGAATTAGAGGTAAAACGCCTAATGTCTTTTGCTCTTCAGTCTATTTATGTTTTTCCAGTCTTATATGTTCCCACTGCTGCCCTGCGCCTTGTCGTGGTGGCGAGTGGGCTTTAAACCAAGACAGGCCATTCTGAATCTTTTTTTTCACAGCAATTTTCTTTGATTTCTCCTCCAGGACACTGCTTAGGCCTATGGCAGGTGTACTCCATGGTAAAATGATATTGGGTTCTTATAGTAGCTCTTACAGCTGTTTGCAGTAGTATCATTTTATTCTGAGGTTTACGGAAGCTTAGTTTAAAGTTTAAAAACTTTTAAAAACTATACTTTCATTATTGCAATGTTTTGATGTCAGCGATAAAAGATTAAAAGCTGCACTAATGTACTTTATTAATTGAATATATATATATATATATATATATATATATATATATATATATATATATATATATATATATATATATATATATATGATGCATGGAGAACAGTCACTTAGTTAAAAAACTAAAAGCCCAGCATACTGAATAGTGTTAAAGTATGTTTTTATTTGTAATGGTTGTGATGGCCCCAGTACCTGCCTGCTGTCCTGGCAGGTGCCAGGACAGTGGGTGGGTGGAGCTAAGGGCTGAATAGAGAATGGGAAACACAAGCCAGGGCTACAAACAGCATGGTGGGACACTGACTAAGTAAGACCAATGAAGGAAGCTCAATCTCTATTTTGAAATACTTCTGCTTTTTTATGAAAATTACCATTTTTATTTGTAAAATATTTGGGCTGTAACTTTTTCCAAAAATGAGTTTCAAACAAAATTAAAATGCTCCATAATTTGTTTGGATGGATGTCTGTATGCCTGAAAAGCCAGTAGAAACACTGATAAAAGTGAAGGGGTCTACCATTTTTGTTGAATGATTTCGGCAGTTTAGACGCTGTTTAGCGTATGACTGCCCTTCACAGGTCAGATGTTGAACTAGATTTTTACATACAGTCCTGCGTTGTGCAGGATAGCCAGGAGCAGGCGGAGTCAACGTCTACAAAGATCGCCACGGCTGTGAAAATAAACGGGTGACGTCACGAACACTGGTTCGTCATTTAAAAGGATAAAAAATATTAGCCTAGCCCCACCTGTTTTTTACATGTAGAAACGCCACTGCTGAACAGCTGGCCTGCGTTAGCTTCCTGCACACATCGTCTTGCATGTCAGATGAAAGTCACACAATACAAATATAACACACATTTGTGCAGTCATAGGGCTAAACCTTCACACACACACACACACACACACACATCTACTTGATAGACGGCTGTGATAGATGATTGGCTGTGATAGATGGCTGGATGGATGAATGAATGGATGGATAGACCGATCCATCTAGTGACATCTCGTTGAGGTCTCAGTTAGATCCACATCCAATCTAGATCCACTTCTGGAATGTATCACATCTAATTCTCAAGAACGAGTGTAGGTTTAATGTTTGGCAGGGAAAGACCCTTGAAAAAAAAACGATGACATACATATAAAGCTAGACCAGCCGCACACAAACAAATGTGTTATTTGTGCATTGTGTATTTGTGAGGCGTAAGCCTGGACCGGATCACGGGTGATGATGATTGGCTCTGGGGCGTCCAGCTCCACACTGAATCACATTTCCTACAACGTTTATCTAGAAACACTCTCTGAAAAATAAACGACTGATAAACTCTCCATTCTATGCAGCCTCAGAAATTCTACTTCCCCATCCATCTCCCACTCAGCCAACTGTACTATGCTCTCATTAGACCTATCAATCTCGGGGGTGGGGGGGGGGTATATATTCCACTGGTGTCCTTTTTAGGGAATGCTCTTACAGCTCCCATTATCCATAGGTACAGTGGCCAACACTTAACACTTAATTTCCCTTCAGTGCTAGGTCTGGGTCTGCAGTATGTTAGTTGGTTTTCTCCTTCCAAATTTTCTGCATCCAATCAGCGAACAGAGGGAGTGGCTGAGAACAATGACGTTAAAGTCAGCTCTTGTTGACGGACATCTTCACGCACAGGTTTGTTTACAGCCTCCGCTCAACGTGATTCCCGGCCAAACGTTGGCGATTGGTTATGGCAGATTCAGAGTGGCACTGGGCAGATCCAATAGTTTTAAACTTCAACAGACACCCGCCTTCAAGTGAGTTAACGTTTGTCATTTGAGTAGGTCCAGACTCTCTTTGCAAATTAAATGAGGTATGAGAGTCGGGTAGGCCCAGGCTAGCCAACGCTCGGTAAAACAGCATGAATCTGTGGATGCCCTCCCACCCCCCCCCCCCCCCGCCCCCGCCTCCAACACAGGGAAGTTGCACGCAAGATCTCAGCACTGCGAACGACCAAGATGACCTCAGCTCTTCTGGTGGCATCCTCAAAATGACACATATGGCGCGTTTCCACTGCATGGTGCTGAACGGATCGGATCGCAAAGGTGCGGTTCGGGTCGCATTTCGACCGCCAAAAGTGGGCGTGACCCGGACTTAGCCGTACCCGTTTTGGCCTCGTTTTCAGGACTCCTCCGTTGGGGTACTGAAAACGAGACGAGACGCCTGAAAGGGTCCCGGGAAATTCTAGCTACACGCCCCCTCCGTTGATTGGTCGACAGAATCATCACTTCCGGGTGACGCGGGGATAAAAACAAACAAACAGTAGCCTCGTGGTATTATTCTTTACGATTAACATGTCGCGTAAAACGCTTGCTTGGGCGAACAAGGAGGTGGAGTCGTTCGTCTGCATTCTTGGGGAGGAAGACGTTGTTTACGATGTTTACGTACGTAGCTGCCGTGGCGATCGACATCTGGCCTACCACAAAGGGTACTGTCGGCAGTGGAAACGCGACCTCGGAACTGAGCTGGGCTATACCGCCCCCTCCCTACAGCACCTTTGCGATCCGATCCGTTCCGCACCCTGCAGTGGAAACGCGGCAATAGATACTCACACGCTTCACAGACACTCTCACACACACTCGTGTGGATGAGTCAGCACAATCAAGACAGCAGGCGCCTGTACCACGAAGCTCGATTAGAGGGTTAGCGAGGTATGTTGAGCTGAAAGCCTGGGTTAGCTGTACCACGAAAGTCGATCTCTTTAAGCGTCGCTATATCACCATGGTGACTTATGCTCACAACCAAACCTGGTCGGGAGCAGCTTTTCGGCTTAGTCTAGCCGGAGATCGGCTACTTAAATCGGCGTGCGCAGCTTCCTAGCCCCTCCTCCGACAATGGCGTCACCATTTGTGGGTGTTCCCGTGGACCTCGGCGCACTTATCGTACAGGCGTCTCTCCGGAGACAGAGGCTTTTTCTGGACAGAACCGATCCCTTGGCATTGTCTGACGATATTCTTTACGAGAGATACAGATTCTCATCAGAGGGTATTCGTTATTTGATCTTCCTTGTTGGACCGTATGTAGTCAATGCTACAAAAAGAAGCCGTGCACTTACTAGCCGCGTTTCAATGGACACATCTGATCCGCATAGATTTCTATGCGGAATAGAAAATGATCATATATACACCTCATTCGGAATACAATTATCTGTTCGGCATATAATTCTATGCCGAATAGAAGAGGTGGTGTAGTCCGTTTTAATCTAAATGTATACACTTATTCCGAACAGATTGGGGTTTAACTTAGAGCAGCTGCAGTAGTTCGCAATTGGTCCACTGAGCTCCGTTGGTACTTTAATGCACACCGAATTTGACCGCTGTCAAGGAAAGTGGATTTATTGCCTGATTCACGTCTTTGTTCGTAAGTAGTCCGGTAAGCGTGTCCCTCCCAGACGGGACATGGGTGTTTATTAATGACGTGTTCATATAGTGTATAGCGTATCATAGTGTCCGCGCGCGTCCGAGATAACTGTAAATGAGTAGGCTACTACTAGTACTTTTGCAGGCTGAACGTTAAAATACTTCTTAACTTAGAGAGACCACTCTCTCCCACCAGTCTTGGCTGCGGACTCGCATTCAAATTCCTCTTGTTTGCGGCGGAGGTGGGGGTAAATATAAAGATCGGACGTAGCTGTGCTGTCCTCCTTCTTAATTTAAGGAGCAGGCAGAGAAAAGCTCTCTCCTGCTGTGCTTTCATTAAAATCAAATTCACAATGCCAAATAGTGATAAGACGTCCATTATGTCGCCGCCGGTCCAGAGATGTGTCAGGTGTGCGCGAGAGACATAACGGACACTTTTGTTACTGCCACGCAGTGTTGTGCCTGAACGCGATACTTTTTGGATGAAATACACCGCTCTCGCGCGATTTACTTTGCATAAGGGTGAGTCAAATGACGCGAGAAACGCCCCTTTTATGTGAACGCGCATTGAACCTAAAGCGGAAAACCTGGTTCAACTAATTGAATCAAAGTGAGCTTTGTGGTACCATTTAACTCTGATTGCGAGTTGCGGCTCTGTCGAGCCAGGTTTTCGCAAGAAAGCCTGGGTATGTTTAGCGAGGTTCGTGGTATACCCCCCAGGGCTCTCGATTTCTATCAAACAACATGGCTGGATTGAGCTCTTTCATTATGCGTACGTTTGTGTACATGTGTGTGTTTGTGTGCGTCTGTATGTTTCAATATTTGTATGTGTGTGTGTTTTTGAGAGAGAGAGAGAGATTCACTTAGGATCATACTTATTATTATTATAATATATACCTTACTTTTTTACTTTTTATTTTATAACGCTGTTTATTTTATTGTTCACCTGCTTTGGCAATGCAAATGTATATTTCTCAAGCTAATAAAGCTTTTTTGAATTGAAAATTTTCAGAGAGAGAGAGATTAAAAAACGGTAACCCAACCTGAGGCATAAGAAAGCTTGGCCATATCGAAACACAAATTTTTCTGGAAAGAGAGGTTGCCTAATGTTGTTTCGTCATCTGGTTGCGTAATCCGATTTTCCCCTCATTTCCCTCCATTGTCTACCAACCTGGCGCCAATCGGCTTTATGATTGGCTAAAGCAACCAGACAGGTAGAGCTGAATCCCGGCACAAATCCTCCCCCGGGTAATTAGTCTGACAGAGTCAATGGAGAAGGTGTGTGTGTGTGTGTGTGTGTGTGTGTGTGTGTGTGTGTGTGTGTGTGTGTGTGTGTGTGTGTGTGTGTGTGTGTGTGTGTGTGTGTGTGTGTGTGTGTGTGTGTGTGTGTGTGTGTGTGTGTGTGTGTGTGTGTGCGTGCGTTTGGGTATTTAAAGTGTTTCACCTGTATAACGAATTAAAGTAAATTGGAAAATAAGGGAACTATGACTTACAAATATCCTAATATCCATAGACGTAAGGAATGGCTGCATCACTGCATTATAGAGTTCTACTTAAATGTTGTTAGATCCCAGACATTTCCCATGAAGCAGGGGGCAGGGAGAGGAAGTATCAGTGCATCGGTCCAGACATAGATAGAGATTCACAGCTGGGGGCAATGGGCATGCAGCTGTGTGTGTGTGTGTGTGTGTGTGTGTGTGTGTGTGTGTGTGTGTGTGTGTGTGTGTGTGTGTGTGTGTGTGTGTGTGTGTGTGTGTGTGTGTGTGTGTGTGTGTGTGTGTTTGTAAAACAGGCATAGAGCAAGGTTTTATGAGACAGTTGCTAAAATGTGGGTCAATGTTGGTCATGGATTTATGAAATAAAGAACAAAACGAAAGACCAAGGAGGAGAGAGAGAGAGAGAGAGAGAGAGAGAGAGAGAGAGAGAGAGAGAGAGAGAGAGAGAGAGAGAGAGAGAGAGAGAGAGAGAGAGAGAGGAAGCGATAGATGGAGGTAGACTAGGAGGATGGTCACTGGAAAATGACATAATCACCTGTTGCCCTGCACACACACACACACACACACACACACACACACACACACACACACACACACACACACACACACACACACACACACACACACACACACACACACACACATTGCACATAGAGCCAGACATCTGCTATCTTTATCAACTCCTCTTCTTTCTCCATCTTCTCAACTCTTCTTCCACCCCACTCACTGTCCCCACATGAAAACATAGTATGACATTCTTGGAAATGCTTAATTCATATCTACTCGGCTGTGTTCGTGTTACCTACTAAGTACAAAGGAAAAAATGAGCTACATTTCTCAAATATAAACAAAGATATTGCATGAAAAAAATCCTAATCCCACTTAATGGTTGTGATTTAAAGAATGGCCCCTTGAATGAAATGAAATGTACTGGGGGAAAAAACAGCAAGTAGGTTAATCCTGTCTTCCTGTAATTATTTACAGGATGTGCCCAGCATCATGTCCAACTCAAACTGATTTTCGGCAAAATAAAAATACTGTGCATGGAAAATAACCCAAAATGGAGATATGATTGTAGCAGGTTAATGAGCGCCTTTTTTTTCCTTCGTCCCTTTGTTGGGAACTCGTTTATTAAGTAAAGCAAACCAAAGACATGCTCCAAACTAAATCATAACGCTCGATCCATGCGCTTCCTGGTTCCGTCGATGTTGAGCACAGTCTGTCGATCTCTCTCTCTCACGGGTAACCTCTCTCTCACGGGTAACCTCTCTCTCAGGTAACATTTCTCGCCTACTGCAACACAAAGCAGGCACATAAATACACATTCCCTGATTGGACCTGATCGCGGGAACCTGCTCGCAACCAGGTCCAAACCCCCCAACCAATCCGGTGTGTTCCCAACCGTCCCCTGCCTCCCCCTGCAGGCCAGACGTCGCACGTCCCCCCGACATACCCCCACCGCCCGACACAGGCCGGGGCATTTCCGGCCGCCAACTTACTCCCCCCCCCGGAACGAGAGAGGAAGTTCGCCACGGCCATCTGCGCCCCGGGCCTGTGTACGACCCGAAAGTTGAAGGGCTGCAACGTGAGATACCACCGGCTGATCCTCGCGTTGACATCCTTCATGCGGTGGAGCCACTGGAGGGGGGCGTGGTCGGAGTAGAGGGTGAATGCGCGCCCCAGCAGGTAGTAGCGAAGGGCGCCGACCACCCATCGGATGGCGAGACACTCCTTTTCGACTGTGCTGTACCGACCCTCCCGGTCCGACAGTTTTCTGCTCAGGTACAGCACCGGGCGAACGACCCCTTCCACCTGCTGGGTCAGGACCGCGCCCAACCCCCTATCCGACGCGTCCGTCTGCAGGGAAAAAGGGAGATCAAAGTCAGGAGCACACAGGACCGACTTTCCACAGAGGGCTGTTTTAATAGCCTCAAACGACACCTGACATGGCTCCGATCACTGGACTGTATCTGGGGCCTTCTTACGGGTGAGGTCGGTCAAGGGGCTGGCCAGGTCGGAGAAGTGTGGTACAAACTGCCGGTAGTACCCTGCCAGCCCCAAGAACCGCCTCACCTCTTTCTTGGTCCTGGGCCGAGGGGAGGCGGCGACCGCTGCGGTCTTCGCGACCTGTGGCCGGACCTTCCCCCCCCCCCAGGTCCCCCGAACAACGGAAGCACCTTAAACTGGTACAGACCGAGCGGAGTGGAGAACGCAATTTTTTCCCGGGCTGCTGGAGACAGCGGAATCTGCCAGTAGCCCTTCGTGCAGTCCAGGGTCGTGTAATAGGTGGCCATGCCAAGCCGGTCCACGAGTTCGTCGATCCGAGGCATTGGGTAGGCGTCAAACTTCGACACCGCATTCACTCTAGGGTAGTCTACACAGAACCGGACAGACCCGTCCGGCTTCCCCACAAGCACGACGGGACTGCACCAGTCACTGTGAGACTCCTCGACCACGCCCAACTCCAACATGGTTGCCAATTCATGCCGCACCACATCTTGTTTGTGGACGGGTAGCCTGTAGGGGCGTGTCCGCACCGTTAACCCGGGCTGCGTCTCGATGTTGTGAGTAATTAGCGGGGTGCGACCGGGCAGGGGCGAAAAGACGTCGGCGAACCGGAGTTGCAGACCGGCAACGTCCCGCGCCTGAATCCCTGAGAGACCCTCGCCCTGACCAACAGGGGGGGTGGGGCCTGGGCTAGGGACGTCCGGTCCGAGCTCTTCCCTCTCCGGTAACGTCGACGCAAACGCGACAGGGGCCGCATCGTTCCACCTCTTTAGGAGGTTGATGTGGTAGACCTGCTTGTTTTCGCCCCTGTCCGACCGCGCTACCTCGTAATCCACGTCCCCAACCCGCCGTGAGACCACAAAGGGCCCTTGCCACTTCGCGAGTAATTTGGTGCTAGAGGTGGGCAATAGTACGAGGACCATATCCCCCGGGGTGAGATCGCGTAATCTAGTCCCTCTGTCGTACAGGCGTCTCTGACTCTCCTGGGCTCGGTGCAAGTGCTCACGTGACAATACCCCTAGTGAGTGAAGCTTTGCACGCAAGTCCATGACGTACTGGATTTCGTTCTTGCTGTCACTGGACCCCTCCTCCCAGTTTTCTTTAATGAGGTCCAGGCGTCTGGCCGGACCTTACTCCCATCAATAATCATCACCTCGTCGTAGGCTGAGCTCATTGTGGCATCACGAGACTGCTCGAGGGGGAAATCCTCCACCGGTGGGAACCTCGGCGCTGGGACCTCGGGTTGGGGATCCCCCGCCTCCCCCTGAGCAGCGTCGGCCGCCCCCGCCTCGGCGCAGAACACAGCACACGACTTATATGTCCCTACCGGTCGTGCCCGCACCCCCATAGTCCCCCTAACAGCCTGTGGAAACCCAGCCCAATCCAACCCAAGAATCAGGGGATGGGTGAGGCTCGAACTAACCGCCGCCTTAACACTATGCTTTTTCCCCCCACGAGTTTCGATAGGGACCAAAGGATACTCGTGCACATCCCCGTGTATACACCTCACCAGAACGCTCGACGCCTCCACCAATGCCTCAGACGCTGGTGGATCATGGTCTGCATGCAGCCTGAGTCCAACAGCGCCTAGTGCGTACCCCGCTGTTTCCTCACTGGGATACGGTACGCCTCACCGGGACCGTGGGGAGGAGACGGGGCACTGATGACGCGGACGACCTGACCCACCTCCATCATAGGGCATTCCCGCCGGAGTTGGCCAGGCCGCCTGCACCGCCAGCACCCCTCCCCTGCCGTCTGAGCGCCCGTCTGTGGAGTGGGGGGGGAAGCAACTCATGTGCCCGCTCTGGACCGGGCCCCCCCCCTCTCCCCTGGTGCCGGTGTTGGTCTGTCCCGCCGCGGGGCCGCCGCACCGGCCCGTGGGCCTGCTACCGGCGGTCGCTGGCTCGCCGTTGGTGGAGGCAGGTGGCTCTCTGCTAGGACGACCGCAGCGGAGAGACTCTCGGGCCGGTGATATCGGACCCAGGCGGATGTCCTCGCCGGCAGCCCCTCCACAAATCTCTCCATGGCGACCTGCTCCACCACCTCCTCCGCTGTATTCCGGTCTGGAACCAGCCTTCTCCTGGCCTGGTCCCTTAGCTGTTGGGCGAAGGCGAAGGGCCGGTCCCCCTCGCCGAAGGCCAGCGCCCGGAACCGCCGCCCATGTTCCTCCGGGTACAGGCCCAGCCGATCCCGGATGGCTCGGGTGATGGCGTCATAGTCCCGCTGAGCCCCGACCGGCAGACTGTGGGCGGCTAGCTGCGCCTCGCCCGTCAGGAGCGGTAGGAGACGGTGCGCCCACTCCTGGCGAGGCCACCCCGAGACCTCGGCCACCCCCTGGAAGGTCCCCAGAAAGGCCTCTGCGTCCTCCGTCTCCCCCATTTTCGGGATGTGAATGTTGGGAGTAGCCCCCCGGGGTCCCTCGCCGCATCCGCTGGAGGTGAGGAGCTCCCGGAGCATGGCCCGATCGGCGGCCAAGGATTGGGCCAGTTCCGTAAGCACCTCGTTCTGCGCGTGGTGTAACTGGCTTTGTCGCTCCGCCATCTGGGCCAAGTGCCCGAGCACGTTTCCCAATGGGGACTGGTCCATTTTCAATGTGCTCGCCCCACGTTGGGCGCCACTGTAGCAGGTTAATGAGCGCGGGGAGACCAGTTTCCTTCGTCCCTTTGTTGGGAACTCGTTTATTTCGTAAAGCAAACAAGAGACATAAAACTAAATCATAACGCTTGATCCATGCGCTTCCTGGTTCCGTCGATGTTGAGCACAGTCAATCTCTCTCTCTCACGGGTAACCTCTCTCTCACGGGTAACCTCTCTCTCAGGTAACATCTCTCCCCTACTGCAACACAAAGCAGGCACATAAATACACATTCCCTGATTGGACCTGATCGCGGGAACCTGCTCGCAACCAGGTCCAAACCCCCCAGCCAATCCGGTGTGTTCCCAACCGTCCCCTACCTCCCCCTGCAGGCCAGACGTCGCACGTCCCCCCCCACAATGATATACTTTGCTCATCTATGATCATCATTAAGACTATCCTCATCATCATCATCATCAACAATATCATGAGCATCTTCGTCATCATCTTCTTCTTCATCAGCAGCAGCATCATCTTTGACACCATAATCCTTTGGAAAAAAAGGATAGTGCACCTCAGTTATCGTGTTGCCCATGCACAGGTTACTGTTAGTGGGTGATTACTGAATTAATCATTTTATACTAAGGAATCCAAATCATCCCCCTTTATCCCCGACCCCTTTCCCTCCGGTTACACACTTCTGCTTCATGGATTTACCATGTACACAGTTAATAATTCATCATCCTTCTCTAGTTCACTTACAAGAGACACCTCACCGCAAGACCACAAGGTCTTCTAAGTTTCCGGAACATGATCATTTCAGAATATTCCAGTTCCAAAGTCAAGAGCCCTTCGTAACAGTCTCGCTCTGTGATTTTATCTTTTGAGATTTATTTATTTAACACAATTCTTTCTTCTCTGATACTTTCTGTCGTATGTGGGTGGTTTTTATTATGGCTGGGATATCTTATAAGGGAGCCCAACACCTACAAGCCAACATTGACACACTGCAAAACGTTAGTTGCAGAGAGCCCTGTGGAACACTGCATGGTCTTGCCAGTCTGAGTCCCTTTGGCCCAGCTGCCCCTCTCCTGCCTGGACGTTGATTGAGAGAAAATAACCCATGAGACAGTTCTTCTGGAGGTAGCAAACAACACCTCAGCAACCTGCACTCTTTACATTTTTCTCTCTCTCTCTCTCTCTCTCTCTCTCTCTCTCTCTCTCTCTCTCTCTCTCTCTCTCTCTCTCTCTCTCTCTCTCCTCCCTAGTTTGGTTCCATATTTTTCATTCATCTCATTCTTTCCAAGACACATTAACAAATGCACACACACACACACATACACAAACCGACTTGGAGAGAGCAACAGTAGCACTCTTGTTGTGTTATGTTTTTTATATCATGTATGCCAGGGGGACATTTTAAGTTTGGCTATGACTAAAACCACACAGCAGCAGGATCAGACATATTTTAGTCACTAGATTCAGCCAAAAGCCAGTGATGAGAAAAAAGCCGTAGACTGCTTAGTAAGTAAGGGTACCAACTAATCTTTCCTCTTTCATTATTGCATTGCAATCTTTACATTCATAACATTTTATAAGTTGCCAGATAAGGGAAAATAACATATTGAAGTTTCTAAAGTCGTTTGGTGTGGAATTTGCTGAAACATAAGCGTTTATTTTTGTTCATAGACCTCAGGAGGTGCATAACAAGGATGAGCAAGAGGTAAACAAAGGGATTAATTGTGTGAAAAAAAAAGCTAATCCCAATGTCAGCTGCAACGACAACCAGAAAATCCGAAATGTTATCAGATGACGCTCTGTCACAGCTTGATGCGGCTGTTCAGAGTGCCCCATGCATATCCTTAGACATTGATTAGTCTTCAGATGTAATGGATAATGCCCAGCTTTTGATTTATGTGCGATTTTTCCATCAAGACAAAAAAGAGATGTGTTGTGGTAACCCGGTACTCGATGGCGCGGGTTCCAGGTATGAATGACACGTGTTCTCAGGGTTTCAAGCCGTACTCAGCATTTATTATAATCAACCAGGGTATACAGGTTCCATATGCATAAGACTTAGGGTCTCCGTGAGCCTCTAGTCCGTCGTTGCCCCATGGGCTTCCTTGCTCTCCTCTGTTCCCGGTCCCGTCTGTCTGTCCTCATGGCCCTTTTAAGATGGCCCCTGCTCCGTCCAACAGGTGTCCCCCAATTACGCTGATTGGGGAGAGAGAAGTGGTGCTCTCTATCGCCAGTCAGTGGGTGGCGGCGGTATATGCCGTAGACTACCGCACCTCGGACCCGCCCGGGCTGAGGTTTAAGGGGCGGGATGCCACAGTGTGAGGACCTGTTGGGTCTAACACCACTTGAGGCACACACAAGATGAGAAGATATTGATGAGGCTATTAAGGAGATGCTGTCAAAGAGGGGGATTGATCTAAAAAAGGTTGTCTCAGTCACTATAGATGGGGTACCTGTTTTGCTTACTTGAAATGTTGGCCTAGTGTACCTGTTTTGCTTACTTGAAATGTAGGCCTAGTGTACCTGTTTTCCTTACTTGAAATGTAGGCCTAATGCATTTTGTGTTTATTTGAAGTGTAGGACTAGTGTACCTGTTCTGCTTACTTGACATGTAGGCCTTATGCACTTTTTATGTTTACTTGAAATGCAGGCCTAAAGTAACTTTTGTTTACTTCAAATGTTAATATGAATTACTTTGATAGACTTGTTTTTCATTGTTAAAGTAAGCTATTTGGAACCAGTCCTTGGCCGCCGATCGGGCCATGCTCCGTGAGCTCCTCGCCTCCGGCGGACGCGGTGAAGGACCCCGAGGGGTGGGACCCGCAACCCATATACACGTCCCGAAGATGGGGGAGGCAGACGACGCGGAAGCCTTTATCGAGACTTTCCAGGGGGTGGCCGAGGTCTCAGGGTGGCCTCGCCCGGAGTGGGCGCACCGTCTCCTGCCGCTCCTAACAGGAGAGGCGCAGTTCGCGGCCCCCCAGCGAGACTAAGACGCCATCACCAGGGCCATCCGGGACCGGCTGGGCCTCTATCCGGAGGAACATCGGCGGCCGTTCCGGGAGCTGGCCTTCAGCGAGGGGGACCGACCCTTCGCCTTCGCCCAGCAGCTGAGGGACCAGGAAAGGAGGTTGTTGGTCCCACACCGGAACACGGCGGAGGACGTGGTGGAGCAGGTGTCCCTGGAGAGGTTCGTGGAGGGGCTGCCGGCTAGGACCTCCGCCTGTGTCCGATACCACCGGCCCGAGAGTCACTCCGCCGCGTTCGTCCTGGCGGAGAGCTACCTGCAGCCACCACCAGCGAGCCAGCGACCACCGACACCGGGCCCACGTACCGTTGCGGCTGCCCCAAGGCGGGATAGGCCAACTCCGGCGCCGAGGGCGAGATGGGGGGGGACTGGTCCAGAGCGGGCACATGAGTCGCCTCCCCCCCCACTCCACAGACGGGTGCTCAGACGGCAGGGGAGGGGTATTTGCGGTGCGAACGACCTCGCCACATCCGGCCGGAGTGCCCTATGATGGAGGTGGGTCAGGTCGTCCGCGTCACCGGTGCCCCGTCTCCTCCCCACGGTCCCGGTGAAGCGTACCGTATCCCGGTGAGGATACAGCGGGGTACGCACCAGGCGCTTTTGGACTCGGGCTGCATGCAGACCATGATCCACCAGCGCCTGATGCGGTACGAGGCATTTGTGGAGCCGTCGAGCGTTTCGGTGAGGTGTATACACGGGGATGTGCACGAGTATCCTTTGGTCCCTATCGAAATTCGTTGTGGGGGGAAAAAGCATAGTGTTAAGGCGGCGGTTAGTTTGAGCCTCACACATCCCCTGATTCTGGGGGGGGGGCGGCCGACGCTGCTTAGGGATCGGGGGAGGCTGGGGATCCCCAACCCGAGGTCCAAGCGCCAAGGTTCCCACCGGTGGAGGATTTTCCCCTCGAGCAGTCTCGGGACGCCACACTGAGCTCAGCCTACGACCAGGTGATAGCTATTGATGGGAGTAAGGTCCGGCCAGACGCAGCGCTGACTTACCCACAATTAATAGTGGTTAGGGACAGGCTTTATCGGGTGAGTCGTGACACCCAGAGTGAGGAGGTTATTACCCAGTTGCTGGTCCCCAGGGAAATGGTTTTCCAGCTGGCGCATTATAACCCAATGGCGGGCCATTTGGGGTACGATAAAACACTTAACCGGATAATGGCCCGGTTCTATTGGCCGGGGATTCGGGCGGAGGTTCGCAGGTGGTGCGCATCCTGCCCTGAGTGCCAGTTGGTGAATCCCCCGGCCGTCCCCAGGGCTCCCTTACAGCCCCTTCCCCGGGTGGAAGCCCCCTTCGACCGCAGTGGCATGGACATTATCGGGCCATTAGAACGTTCTGCACACGGGTATCGATTTGTGTTAGTCCTGATCGACTACGCAACCCGATATCCGGAAGCAATTCTGTTGCGCAACATCTCCGTGAAGATTGTTGCGCTGGCGTTGTTTCATGTCATATCGTGGGTGGGAATCCCGAAAGAGATTCTCACTGACCAGGGCACCAATTTCATGTCACGCACGATTAGGGAACTTTATGGGTTGTTGAAGGTCAAGGCCATTCGCACAAGCGGCTATAACCCAGCCACGGACGGCTTGTGTGAGAGGTTTAACCGGACGGTAAAGTCCATGATCCGTAAGTTCGTACACGAGGATGCTCGAAATTGGCATCAATGGCTAGACCATCTGCTGTTTGCAGTGCAGGAAGTTCCCCAGGCTTCCACAGGGTTTTCCCCATTTGAGTTGCTTTATGGGCGCAAGCCCAGGGGCGTCCTGGACCTCATTAAAGAAAACTGGGAGGAGGGTCCAGTGACAGCAAGAACGAAATCCAGTACGTCATGGACTTGCGTGCAAAGCTTCACTCACTAGGGTTATTGTCACGTGAGCACTTGCCCCGAGCCCAGGAGAGTCAGAGATGCCTCTACGACAGAGGGACTAGATTACACGATCTCACCCCAGGGGATAAGGTCCTTGCACTATTGCCAACCTCTAGCACCAAATTACTCGCGAAGTGGCAAGGGCCCTTTGTGGTCGCACGGCGGGTCGGGGACGTGGATTACGAGGTAGCGCGTTCGGACAGAGGCGAAAACAAGCAGGTCTACCACATCACCCTCCTAAAGAGGTGGAACGGTGCGGTCCCTGTCGCATTTGCGTCGACGTTACCGGAGAGGGAAGAGCTCAGGCCCCACCCCCCCGGTCGGTCAGGGTGAGGGTCTCTCAAGGAGTCAGGCGCGGGATGTTGCCGGTCTACAACTCCGGTTCGCCGACGTCTTTTCTCCCATCCCCGGTCGCACCCCGCTAGTAATTACTCACAACATCGAGACGCAGCCAGGTTTAACGGTGCGGACACGCCCCTACAGGCTGCCCGTCCACAAACAAGGTGTGGTGCGATGCGAATTGGGAACCATGTTGAAGTTGGGCGTGGTCGAGGAGTCTCACAGTGACTGGTGCAGTCCCGTCGTGCTTGTGGGGAAGCCGGACGGATCTGTCCGGTTCTGTGTAGACTACCGTAGGGTGAATGCGGTGTCGAAGTTTGACGCCTACCCAATGCCTCGGATCGACGAGCTCGTGGACCGGCTTGGCATGGCCACCTATTATACGACTCTGGACTGCACGAAGGGCTACTGGCAGATTCCGCTGTCTCCAGCAGCCCGGGAAAAAATAGGATAGGGGGTTGGGCGTGGTCCTGACCCAGCAGGTGGAGGGGGTCGACCGCCCGGTGCTGTACCTGAGCCGGAGATTATCAGACCGGGAGGGTCGGTACAGCACAGTGGAGAAGGAGTGTCTCGCCATCCGGTGGCGCCCTTCGATACTACCTGTTGGGGTGCGCGTTCACCCTCTACTCCGACCACTCCCCCCTCCAGTGGCTCCACCGCATGAACGACGTCAACGCGAGGATCAACCGGTGGTACCTCGCGTTGCAACCCTTTAATTTTCGGGTTGTGCACAGGCCTGGGGCTCAGATGGCCATGGCGGACATCCTCTCCCGCTCTGGGGGGGGGGGGAGTGATTTGGCGGTCGGATGTGACCCCGGCCTGTGTCGGGCGGTGGGGGTGTGTGGGGGGACGTGCGACGTCTGGCCTGCTGGGGGAGTATGGACAGGTTGGGAGCGCACCGGATCGGCTGGGGGGGGTTGGACCTGAGTGCGAGCAGGTGTCAGCACTCAGGCCAATTAGGCAGTGTTTGTACTCCCTGTGCCTGCTTTGTGTTGTAGTAGGGGAAGGAATCCAGGAGAGAACGGACCAGAGAGATCCAGAACGAGTGGAGATCACAGGAAGAACACGCAAAGAGAGGACTCTGAAAGAACCTTTGTTATAGTTTAAGTATTTTTGTTCTGCTTCAAAAGACAATAAAACAATCTCCCGCTGAGGGACGACAACTCTGCCTGCGCTCACTCATTACAGGGTGTTTGTCCACTTTGTAAAAGGCAGCTGTTGAATTTTGGATTCAATTAGAACAAATTATGGGTCATTTTAAATGAGTTGTTCTTATTTATTCTTTTAAAAAGGCAGCCTATTATGTTATTAAGTGATCAGGTATCAGGTGATCAGTTTATCAGGCATATTGATCAAGGATGAAAGTCATGGATTTTTTCGGCATTCATGGTGGTTTCACTTTGCCTAAAAGGAAGACAAATTGACAAATAAGAACATTATGTTATTGTGCCAGAGGTCAAAACCTTTGTTGAATTACAGTAATTTAAACTCACAGATAGCTGGGCCGAATTTACAGCCCTGGCACCATTTCTGTTGGATTTTGCAGATGATGCCCAGCTGCCCATCTTCACACTATCTGGCAGCTTCTTCTTCAGGGAAAGTGGGAGGAGACACTGGCAACATGTCTTCCTCCTAAGGGAATTTCCGGCCTGACATGAGGGGCATAGCTTCTTCTTGGGCTTTGTCATTCGGCAAATGATAGTGAAACATAGAGGGTTAATCTTAGATATATTTGATTTCAGTTGATAACATTATCAAATTCACACATATGTGAATTAATTCTTGCATATTAGTGATATTGAGTTTGTAGTGAAAGAAGATATGATATTAAGTCATTGTCAACACATGACTATGTGGAAGATTCTACTGGTTATACAGTACATTCAAACACAAATGACAATTTGGGGTGTGCATGGTAAATTAACAACTACAACCAGAATTGAGTTACTTTCCTTGAACTAAAGAAGACAACATTAGGTGAATAAGCAATATTATATGCACTTAAAATTACTTTCACAGATGAACATCAGATTATTGAAATAAGGCATTTCTTGTTAAAGACAGCTTACAGTAAAATGTATTGGTAGTAACAACTTATGAGCAACATTATTTAATAAATACTAAATGGCAAAGCATTTATACTATGCAAATGTATAAATATAATAATTGATCAACAGAAAGACCACTAAGAGAGTTATACACAACATTCAGAACAATGAAAAAAATAGACAAATTTAACAAAAAATGTCTTTAAAGTTATTGCTTAATACTAAAGACTGTATAAAAGAAGCGTAATACACACCTTATATTGTCACTGATAATATTAGGTGTGTATTACGCTTCGTAATACACACGGGGGACGTAAAAAAAGTCAGGCACCGTTATGAGGAACCGAAATGTGTGTTCTTATTCGATCTCTGTACTACCGTTTACGTCGGAACCGGTGCCCAACTGGAACCGAGTATCGGTGCTCAACCCTATCAGTCCTTCTTTATTTAATTTTACGATAGGAGATGCAACTAACAAGTACACTTTAACAATGCTTGCCTTTCTGGTGAAGTTACTTGGGGGTAACTACCACTAGGCTACATCTTTCCAACGATAGTGAGCCAGCTAACCTAGCAAGAAGTTTTCAAATGAACACGCGATGCAAAAAATAAAAAAATCCTATGTATTACAAAGGAATTCTTTATATTACAAAGTATATATTACAAAGTGAAGTGTCTTTCACTCTCTCTCTCTCTCATAGACATACTGCTCCTTGGAGAGATTTCAATTTAGTTAAGCTTATATTCTTGTCGATATTAAAATGAGGAGAGTTAATCATATTTCAATATTTCAATAATACTTACCTGGGTCTTGTGGATCCTGAGTCCCGACATGAAGCACGTCTCCGATTCCCAAGGTGCACTGCGAGTAACATCCAATCAGTGATAGGTCAATCTATCACAAAGGGTGAGACTTGGCAGTTATCAGACAAAGCAGACGGATAACTGCCATTTGCCATTGTAGCAACTGGTCAATAATCCAGGGTGATGGGCTGACACGGCGATATCTAAGTACGGGTCATCCAGTTGCGCGGTGATGATGGCTATTTCCAAATGTATGCCATTGGTAACAGCTCACGATAGGGGAGGGAACTCAAATATCAGACAGGTTTAATGTAAGCAATATCATTACAAGAAGATACCATCGCAAGAAAAAAACAAGAGCTGTCCCCAAGGGATCAACAGAGCTCCAGGAGACATAGCAATTGTGGGAAGTCCGGGACAAATCAGAAAAGCTCTGAGGAAGTCCAGCTTCCCTGGAATGGTAGCCAGTAGAAAGCTCATTCTCGCCTCTAAGAAGACTATGGAAGCACTTCAGTAATTCAGTAATCTTCCCACCCAAAAGTGACGTTATTGTTCCTGTTCTTCGTGATTGACTATATAGGAAAACTGTAACCGCAAGTAAAAGGAAGGGTAACACTTTACATAAGGTAGGCAAAAACGTGGGTAGTTACTGAGGAACGAATGAGTAACAAATGATAAATGGAAGCACTTCAGTAATTCAGTAATCTTCCCACCCAAAAGTGACGTTATTGTTCCTGTTCTTCGTGATTGACTATATAGGAAAACTGTAACCGCAAGTAAAAGGAAGGGTAACACTTTACATAAGGTACGCAAAAACGTGGGTAGTTACTGAGGAACGAATGAGTAACAAATGATAAACGACCAGGGCCCTAACTGGGGCCCTAAGTGACAGTTATTCAGTAACTACTGAGGAGTTGCTGGTAAACAGACTAGGGGATACTTTATTCGTTACTGAGTAACGAATGATGAACAACTGGGGCCCTAACTGGGGCCCTAACGGCCTAGGTGACAGTTATTCAGTAACTACTGAGGAGTTACTGGTAAACAGACTAGGGGACTACTGTATTCATTACTGGGCAACTAATGATGAACAATTGGGGCCCCTAACTGTGGCCCTAACTAGGGCCCTAAGTGACAGTTATTCAGTAACTACTGAGGAGTTACTATTAAACAGACTAGGGGATACTGTATTAATTACTCATTATGTGAATTAGCAAACGTTATTATGAAAGTAACTGAATTTTCCTTGGATTTCACAATTAGTTATTCAATTAACAGGGCACAGACGAGTTGATTGTCATATTTTAATGAAGATATTCACAATACATACATAAATATTCACATTTAACGTTTATTAAGTGGGGGTAGTAATGTTAAAGTTGTTGCATTAGTAATGTTAAAATGTTAAAAGCAATTGTCCACTGCTGCAGGGCACACTTTAAACCCGCCATCCTTGGTTTCAAGCACAGTTGAGGGCTGGCTTGGGTCCCACACTGGATCGACTGGTAGAGCTGGATCGGACTGATGATGAGTTGTTACTCATTCACGAACCATTCGTTCACCAGTAGTGAAGCTTTTTTAATCATTTGTTCACCATTCGTTTACCAGTAGTGAAGCTTTTTGTGTACCTTCATGTAAAGTCATGCATCATACTGAGTTGTTACTCTTTCGCGAACCATTCGTTCACCACTAGATCAGCATTTTGAATCATTCGTTCACCAGTAGTGAAGCTTTTTGAATCATTTGTTGAACAGTAGTTAAGCTTTTTTAACCATAATACAGTAGTCCCCTAGTCTGTTTACCAGTAACTCCTCAGTAGTTTCTGAATAACAGTCACTTAGGGCCCCAGTTAGGTCCCCAGTTGTTCATCATTCGTTACTCATTAGTTTCTCAGTAACTACCCACGTTTTTGCGTACCTTATTATAAAGTGTGTTGTTCAAGGAAGAAAACAAGCAGATTTAGAAGGTGACTTCCCCCTTAGTCCTTGCTTTCTCTCTCTCTCTCTCTCTCTCTCTCTCTCTCTCTCTCTCTCTCTCTCTCTCTCTTTCTTTCTTTCTTTCTTTCTTTCTTTCTTTCTTTCCCCCTTTCATCATCCCCCCATCCTTGTGAAACCGCCGTACGATCCGCCTTCCCCCTCCGGTCTCTCCCTTGCTTGTCGTCACTCCCACCTGGTTTCAATCAGAGTCGAGATTACAGACGTAAAGCAAACATCAGCAGTAGAGCATCTCAACCCCCCACCCCTTCAACCGCCTCCTCAAATCCCCTCACGTCCTCGTCTCATACTCCTTCACATGACGCTCACCTCCAGGAAGCCCTGAAAGACCTGAATCAACGATAAGCAGGAAACACTGAGGAAAGAAGGAAAAGTGTCACACATCACCTCCTCTTGGATTTCATTGGTTGTCTCAGAGGCCCAGTCACATTGTTATTGCCCCTTTAAGCCCTTATATTGTGTGTGATTGAAACATCCAGGACCGTAGATAACGGGTGAAACCCAGCAGGACAGTCGAGATGGCTTCAAGAGGTGAAAGGTCAGAGGTCAGACGATGGGGAGGTCAGGGGGTTAGAGTGAAGGGATTAACAGGTAGCATGCAGAGCAGGATTAAATGCAAGGACAGGGGCTCTTTATGGTTCCTTTGCAGGAGAGGGCACAGAGATAGTCTATCTGTCTGGCTCGTCATTGTCCCACTGAAGCACTGTGTGCCTGTCTGTCTTTCTGGCTGTCTGCTGTCTATCTGTCTATCTGTTGTCTGTCTATAATTCTGTCTCTCAGTCCGTCTATTTACTGTCTGTCTGTGTCTGTCTTTGTGTGAAAACATTTATTAATCTGCGAAAATGAAATTTAAGCATGCAAACAGGCAAAAGTATCGTACAGTTATCATTTAATCTTTGAATTCATTATAATAGAGAGAGAGAGAGAGAGAGAGAGAGAGAGAGAGAGAGAGAGAGAGAGAGAGAGAGAGAGAGAGAGAGAGAGAGAGAGAGAGAGAGAGAGAGAGAGATGAAGAGATGGAGAGAGAGAAGGAGCGAGACAGAGGTCTGTTGGTTAAGGTTGACTGTGGTCTGGAAGAGTGTCCAGGACTATGATACAGCTGGGCCAAGGTTCTATTACTGCCCCTTACTGGCAACAAACCTGCTGACAAACTCACAGCCCTACATTCAAAGAGCTGGGAAGTACACACAAACATAATCACTTCCTCTCACACAAACACACACAAACACATGCACGTAAACATAATCTCTGTCTCACACACACATACACACACACACACACACGTGTGTTGGTATGTACACATATCTACATTGTGTGTGTGTGTGTGTGTGTGTGTGTGTGTGTGTCTAGGACGGTGGTCAAAAATTTATTCTGTCTTCCTGGGATTGATTCTTGTGTTGGATTGCTCTGCTTAATTCTGTTGTAAATATTGCACTTATCACATTTGTCTTTCACATATGTGTTGTGCAACACTCTCTAAAATATCAAGTTCTTGTATAAATATCCCTGCTTTTGAATTCCTCTCGCAGCAGAGAGGACTCTTATGGAACCAGCATCCATTTAGTCCAAAAGCAACTCAACAATCGTTATTTCTAGTATGATCACTTAACCCTAACTTAACCCTTACTAGACAGTTTAATTCTTAAGCGTCTTTGGTCCTCCATGATATTCAGTTATTAATTGCATTGCAATGTCTCAGAGAACAATAAGGCCTATGTTAAGTTAAGTAGATTAACCATGACATACTTATAGTAATATTTAACATCCTCCAAGTGAGGTACAGAAAATAAGAATGGTGGGCTTGAAGTTCAAGGGTCAAAGTAACTCAGTATTCTTCCATGGTACCCCCGTGGAAGAATACAGAATGGATATGGAAGGTATTAGTCAAGCCCTTTTAAAGCAACCAATCAGGATCAGAGGCCCAGATTAATGGGAGGAGCTAAAATGTAGAAGATTGTTGAGCCTTTGCCGACATGATTTAGAAACAGGATGATGCGTCTTTATCACGATGAACATAGCATCTCATAGTTGTGTAGCATTGAAAGCCACAGAGAGAGATGCTCTGTTATGCCTATCATAGCAGTGGCCAAGAAAACACCAACACCAAGGCCTTCAGGAAATACGTCAGTTGTACTTTTGTGCTCAGATACTCAAGAGCCTATGGAGTCAAATGTGATTGAATGCAAAATTCTTTACATGCCCTAAATTAAAGTATGGTATACCAAGCTCACTAAACCTAAGCAATCAGAAGGGGGATTTTTAACATGGAAGGAAAAGATGGAGAAAGTCAAGCAACCATTGAAGGGGTTTCAAAGGCAGGCATACAAAGTAGCAAAAAAGAGCACTGGTTACATTTAAACACATTCAAATGACTGTTTATGATTACGCTGTCCCTCGGCTGACCTAGCTGTAGCACACATCTGGCAGCATATACGTACATGGTCGCAATTAACATAAATTGTATGATTCTTCAACTAACTCCAATGTTGTTAAGCATGAGTGATGGACCACATGAATCAGTGGTTCGCCCTTCACCCTCTAAATCACATTGGGATCTGTGTTGTTGCAGAACCCCATGAAGGCAGAGAGAGAGAGAGAAAGAGAGAGAGACAGAGATTGGTCAAGAGGTAGCAGTGCCAGAATCAATAAGCAAATCCCATTAGTCTCACAGAGAATGATATCAACAGCTTTAAACAAAACAAGTGATCCATCATAAGGATTTTCACCTTCCCGAAAACTGAAACCAGAACAATTAACACAGTATTAAATTATGTAAAAGATGGAGGGTGTTTCAGAGAAGATGAAGAAACAAGGCGTGAGGACATTCTGAGAAACAACTTACCCTTCAGACTTAAAATCATGAATTTCTACATGGATTGCTGTCCGCCTCACCAATGTTGTTCTTATGTGGTCATGGGTCTTAAATTAATACAACATTGAGTGGAAACCCCATTCTATTCTCAGTTTCTTGCAGAGCAATTGTGTGAACATAGACTGAATATGGTTGTAGTAATGCTCAACATCCTCAAAGCCCAACCCAGTCGCCAAGAAAAAACTTTGACGGTGTACGTTTCCATGAACACTGGATACGTAGCATTTCAACGTAAAAAATAGCGTGTTATACCTACAGTATCCACGCGTGCCGCTGTGGAGGCGGGTTTCGGGGTTTGGGTTTCACGGCTTTCGCGGCAAATTGTGGACACGATTGTTTAGGGGGGGGGGGGAGGTAGACTGTTGTTGCCCGGGGAGGGGGGGGGGGGGAGACACGTTTGTTGAGGGGGGGGACGACGACACGATTGTAGGGCGGGGGGGGGACACGTTAGTTGAAGTGGGGGGGGGGGGGGGGGACGACGCGTTTGTTGAGGGGGGGGGGGGAGACACGTTTGTAGGGGGGGGGGGCACGCTCAACAACGAGAGTTGGTTTTTATTGAACGCTCGACAACGAGAGTTGGTTTTTATTGAACGAGACTTCAACACGGAACAGCTGCACGAAACGATGGTCACGTCACTCTCGGTGACGGTGTCGACAACAATGAACACACGAACAATGTTAATAGAACAACACACAACCACATAACATCCCGAACCCATTAACCCCACTTAATCCTAACAACAAAACAAGTTAACAAAAGCCCCTTTTGTCAACTGACAACCCCAATTCCCAGAATCCCCCGCGGCTCCGGAACACGGCGTAGCCTATATTAATCTTTATTATCTGAATGGGAAATGCAATATTTTAGGACAGATACACCATTAAACGCGTTTCTAATGACATTTCTAGCGAGAAATGTACATTTTCCTTACATAATCTTCAGTCAGTGAATGTATATGATCTTTATTAATCTTTATTATCTGAATGGGAAATGCAATATTTTAGGACCGATTCACCGTTAAACGTGTTTCTAATAACATTTCTAGCGAGAAATATACTTTTTACTTGCATAATCTTCAGTCAGTGATTGTGTCTGATCTTTAGTTTTATAGTTATTAGGATTTGATCGGCTCGCTCGCAAGTTTCAACGACGTCAGGTTGTTAGGGACGCTGCTTTCGCTAAACTAGCAGCTCACGTGGTTCCTGCGTTTGTGCTATTAAACTGTTACTTTATGTAACTTTTAATGATATCATCTTGTTAGAAACACGTATATCTTAGAGCCAACCCAGTCGCCAAAAGCATACGTTGACAGTGTACGTTTTCGTGAACACTGGATTACGTCGCATTTCAACATAAAATAGCGTGTTATACACACACGCGCACGCACACGCACGCACACACACACACACAAGCACACACACGCACACGCACGCACAGACACACAGACACACACACACACACGCACACGGTGCATTTCGCTGCTAAAACAACAACAAAAAAATATTCCCTCAAATATTATTACTTTCAAAACGTTGGCCAAAATGGCCAATAATATCATTTTTTATTTGGGATGCTTCTAGGACATTTTGGGTGGATTTTGAACGATATGTGGGCAGCACGTTTTTTGCAGGACCTGGCAACCCTGCGCTGTTGCCCGAGATCTGGATCCACCACCCCCCCCCCCCCCCCTAAATAAATACTATGGCAGAATAAAGAATAAATTCATGCATTATCATTAAACTTGAACATTTGTTTTTACAGTAGATTGGTGGAGGGATGACGTATATTGGCCAACCCAGGAGTTAGCGTCGCCCTGGGTTCCCTTGACCAAGGGCGTAGGAACCGGGTGGGACGGAGGGGACGTGTCCCCTCCAATTTTCGAGACAGGCGCATTTGTCCCCCCCCAAAAATTATACCGCAAAATATATATATATATTTTTTATATTTTACTCGCTTTTATTTTGAAAGCGCAACACAGCGTCTTGTCACCTGCCCCATGTATGGTAGCGCGCAGGGTTGGGGGCGGTTGGAAGTTATAAGGACTTCAGGCTGGAAACGCCTTTGAATCGCTGCCTAGAAGAAAAGTTGCCTGCTTTCCATCGGGGACGTAAGCGCCGCTGTCACCACTGCTGATCGCTGCCAGCCTGCAACTCTAATCGCGTGATCTCGTGATCTCGCGTGAATACGTCTCACTCGCAAGACAGCCATAAGCTGCCGCATCCCATCAACGGCTCAGACTGTTTGAGATGCGGGTGTCTGCAGCTAACGCAACAGGTTAGAGCTGTTAAAATGAAAAGACAGCAGTAGAATAGCTGAGAAGTTTTAGTGTCCTCCGCAGGCTCAAAACCTGGCTCCGGTCCACAATGTCTCAAAACAGACTCAACCATGTTGCTGTCTGTCATTTCCATCAGGATAGACTTGACTTACTGACAAGAAGTCAATTTGCAAGCATTTCGTGGCAGCAAATGACAGGAGAAGAAAACATTTTGGCTCTTTTGCCTAGGCCATAGTTTTTCAACCTTTTGTGTGTCACGGCACGTTTGACACTGTTGGATAACACACTACAGTGCTATCTAGCTTTTATTTGTATCAGTTCTACACACTAATTTATATTTATCAGTTCATTACATCCATTCTAATGTCGTTTTCGTTTGCCTTCACACACCAATCAGTTAGTGGAAATGTTCGAATAATATCACATAGGCCTACTCGAGATTAAAAACAAGTTACATTTACGTTTACATTTAGGGCATTTAGCAGCCGCTTTTATCCAAAGCGACTTACAATAAGTACATTTGTCATAAGAAGTGCATCAATATATCGCTGTCGGTACAGAAAGGATGTTGATAGAACCGTTGGTGTATATGTTAAAATTCTTGATGCTGTTTTTCCCTTTAACCTTAACCTTTGCCTGTGTGTTCATTGAGGCATAAGATATTTTCTACAACTAAGAAAATAAAAGGTATTCAGAAAATACGAATTCAAATTTAGATCAGTATTTTTCACATGTTATTTATCAGTCTACAAAACTGTATGATAAGGCCTGCAATTAAATAATTGATTTGATATGTAGGCTATCAGTTCAATACTGCCATTCAAAATGTGTTTTCCTTTACAAATGTATATTTTTAGAAGAATAAAATACATTTGTGAATGTTTTGCAGTGTAGTTCATTTATGACATATTTCTCTTCGAACCATCAATGAATCTGTCAGGTTTCCGACATGTGTCCCCTCCAATGTTAAACACATTCCTACGCCCCTGCCCTTGACAAAAAGCCAACGGGTTTTTCCATTGGATTTTGGATTATTGCAGAAAAATTAGCATCTTTGAAGCACCTCCTCAAAAACTGAAAATAAATAAATAAAGAACCGTTTTCCAAAGAACGAAATGTAAACCAATGCATTCTGAATGGGAGTGTTTCTCCGATTTTTCCATGCTACACAGAACGAAATGTAAACCCATGCAAATAAAGACTTCATGGTCATAATAATTTAAATATCATTAATCTCCTGAGTGTGTTGGGTGGTATTCTATTTTTTTCAACGGGGCTGGTGCCGTCTCCTTTTGACCTTTTGACCCCAGACTTCTGGGGGAATAGCTGAATCAATTCATTAGTCAATCAGAAGCATGTAAATATCTTCCCGGTGGCGTAGGAGGACGAACAAGGTGTCCTTCAACATCTACGCTTCCAGGCGATTGCAACGGTGCCACACATGAGCATATTCGAACATGTTTAATGGTAGTAATTAGCTGTCGAAATTGGAGGCCTTAATCAATAATGAGCAGCTATTGATTTGCTTCCCGATAAAAATTTGTGACAAATGGCATGTTATTTAGCATCTACACGTTGAGCTGAGTCCAATGACACCAAGCATGACACTCTAGCTAATGGTAACATGTATTTTACATGGTACACCTAGGTCTAGGACATGATCTCGGTGTAGCAAGAGGGCGAGCTTGATCTCATTGGACTCAGCTTAACGTGTAGATGCTAATTAACATGTCATTTGTCAAAAATCTCCATCGGGAAGCAAATCTATTGCTGGTCATTATTGATAAAGGCCTCCAAAATCGACAGCTAATTACTACCCCGAAACATATTCAAATATGATCATGTGTGGCACTGTTGCAATCGTCTCAAAACGTAGATGTCAAAGGACACCTTGTTTGCCCTGTTGCACGACCGGGAAGATATTTTCATACTTCTAATGGATTGATTCATATTTTAAGGTTCTCGGAGTGAGACTTTAAGTGGCTGCAGCAGAAGTGTTGAGACGAAAGATGATATCAAGACATTAATAGAATATTCCCATTCACATTATGATTCTTCGTCATAACATCCGACCAAACATCCTTTACATTCACCGAGCGAAGATTATGAAAGTCCAGGCCCCCCCTTCCTGCACTCGGGGTCCGACCGGGCCAAGTTTCGGTGCGGGGGTCCCAGTTAGGCCCTAGAATATGGTATTCAAATTTCAGGGCGGTAGGACCTTCCTATCTCAAAATCTGTTTTTCCACCACATTCTGAACCATTAGGTCTCACAGGCAACACTTCTGAAGGGGCTTTGTCCAAATGACAGTCCATTTGGGCAAACTTTTTTTCTCTATGGGCTAGAACTACAAATCTTGGATATGTCGTTCTCGGGGCCCCGGGAAATTTGTGTAAACATTTTAGCATCCCTAGCTATCTCGAAAAGGCCGGAAAAGGGGCGTGACCTCCAACAGTACAGTCAATGTACATAAGACAGAGGTTAGTTTCTAGGCCCCATTTTTTGCGGGATGGAGGTGTACATTTGTGGCTTAATGTGTGTAGACACAGCTGGCCTGTGGCCACGTCTTTGAAGTCTGGGGTCAAAAGGTCAAAAGGAGCCGGCACCACGCCGCTTATGAGATAACAAAAAGTGAATCTGTATTTCTCTCATAACATTTTGTCATTATTGAAGAGAGGCCTGATTCTCAGATATGCATGTTGGACTGTTAGGGTATAGGTCTGGGAAGAACTTCAGGCCAAAATCTTGCAAGCGAGCCGCTGGGTGCAGGTGCAACGAGATGGAGCACTTGCTGAGTCATTTCCTGTAGGGCTAGAGCCACAGGTTGAAGCGTATGCGTCCTTTGAAACCCCCTTTGATATATAAGAGACCCCAAGGTACAGTTTACTTAAATGTTCTCGCCTCAGTCACCTATTGCATCACTTCCTTTAGGGCTTCGGCCTCCTAATTGATCATTGTAGTATAATTGAATGCCCTCTTTCATATTATATGATACTTCCACCACTGGGACGTGGCAACAACTCTCCAAATCCATATGGGGAGGGGGGGGGGATGCTTTTGGACAGTAGGGGTGTACACTAGACATAAATAGGAAGCAAACTCAGGAGAAGGAATGACCTCTCACAAATATTTATTGAATAAATTGTTTCAAATAACCCTGCCTCGTTAAATCAATGAACTTGGTGTTTTGCTTTCAAAAATAGGTTATAGAAGAAGTCTAAACTGCAGAAAATAAAAACATCCAAGCTGCCTTTTAAGGATACCTCGGAATATCTGTCTATTTTTTAACCGTCGGACCCCAGTTTACGACAAAAACAACACAATTTACGGCAGCTCCTTTGCCGCATTTTTTTTAGAGCCATGTAAGGATTAGAGGGGGCGGTCGATAGCAACCACCATAGCAACTATGACGGTCAAGTGACTGGATGCAGCCCCGTTGAAAAAAATAGAATACCACCCAACACACTCAGGAGATTAATGATATTTAAATTATTATGACCATGAAGTCTTTATTTGCATGGGTTTACATTTCGTTCTGTGTAGCATGGAAAAATCTGAGAAACACACCCATTCAGAATGCATTGGTTTACATTTCGTTCTTTGGAAAACGGTTCTTTAGTAATAATATTTGAGGGAATATTTTTTTGTTGTTGTTTTAGCAGCGAAATGCACCGTGTGTGTGTGTGTGTGTGTGTGTGTGTGTGTGTGTGTGTGTGCGTGCGTGTGTGTGTGTATAACACGCTATTTTATGTTGAAATGCGACATAATCCAGTGTTCACGAAACGTACACTGTCAACGTATGCTTTTGGCGACTGGGTTGGCTCTCAGATATACGTGTTTCTAACAAGATGATATCATTAAAAGTTACATAAAGTAACAGTTTAATAACACAAACGCAGGAAGCACGTGAGCTGCTAGTTTAGCGAAAGCAGCGTCCCTAACAACCTGACGTCGTTGAAACATGCGAGCGAGCCGATCAAATCCTAATAACTATAAAACTAAAGATCAGACACAATCACAGACTGAAGATTATGCAAGTAAAAAGTATATTTCTCGCTAGAAATGTTATTAGAAACACGTTTAACGGTGAATCGGTCCTAAAATATTGCATTTCCCATTCAGATAATAAAGATTAATAAAGATCATACACATTCACTGACTGAAGATTATGTAAGGAAAATGTACATTTCTCGCTAGTAATGTAATTAGAAACGCGTTTAATGGTGTATCTGTCCTAAAATATTGCATTTCCCATTCAGATAATAAAGATTAACATAAGCTACGCCGTGTTCCGGAGCCGCGGGGGATTCTGGGAATTGGGGTTGTCAGTTGACAAATGGGGCTTTTGTTAACTTGTTTTGTTGTTAGGATTAAGTGGGGTTAATGGGTTCGGGATGTTATGTGGTTGTGTGTTGTTCTATTAACATTGTTCGTGTGTTCATTGTTGTCGACACCGTCACCGAGAGTGACGTGACCATCGTTTCGTGCAGCTGTTCCGTGTTGAAGTCTCGTTCAATAAAAACCAACTCTCGTTGTCGAGCGTTCAATAAAAACCAACTCTTGTTGTCGAGCGTGCCCCCCCCCTACAAACGTGTCTCCCCCCCCTCAACAAACGTGTCCCCCCCCCCCCCTTCAACTAACGTGTTCCCCCCCCCCCCCTACAATCGTGTCGTCCGTCCCCCCCTCAACAAACGTGTCTCCCCCCCCCCCCCCTCCCCGGTCAACAACAGTCTACCCCCCCCCCCCCCCCCTAAACAATCGTGTCCACAATTTGCCGCGAAAGCCGTGAAACCCAAACCCCGAAACCCGCCTCCACAGCGGCACACGTGGATACTGTAGGTATAACACGCTATTTTTTACGTTGAAATGCTACGTATCCAGTGTTCATGGAAACGTACACCGTCAACGTTTTTTCTTGGCGACTGGGTTGCAAAGCCAGGTACGGAAAATAAGTTGGGTGGTTTGAAGTTCAAAGGTCCAATTAAGAATTCGTCCATGGTACCCTCATTTTATAAATTAAGGCAGCGTGGATATGGAATGTATTGGTCAAGCCCTCTTAAAGCAACCAATCAGGGTCAGAGGCCCAGATTCCTGGGAGCAACTATAGTGTGGAAGATTGCTGATCTTTGCCAACATGATTTCGAAAGTAGACAGGCGAACCACAGGGGAACATTGCATCTTATGTAGCACTTGAATGGCGCAAAATCGTCAAATGTATTTCTTCCAAATAAATGTGTTTGATCGTATGTTAGAAATTGAGGAATAGTTATTGTTTACCTAAGCCTTGAGGAATGTGTGCAAGGGAATGTGTGCTCAGAGACTGAGGTTAGCTCTTACAGTAATTGGCTCTGGTAATCCCACTGTTTATGAGCTTATTACAACAGGAGGGACTACAGCGACATTCCTCCATGCTACCACTGTTTAAGAGAGTGGTTTGTTTGTGTGTGTATGTGTGTGTCTGTGTGTGTGTGCGTGCACGTGATTTAGCGTGTTTTTTTCGGTGCCAGTGTAAGGCATTGATATGTTCCCTGTAATGAGTCCATTAGGAGATACCTTTATGGTTAGTGCTGACATACACTCCAGGACAAACTCACACACACACACACACAGTCACTGCAAGGCGCCATATCACTCAGGGCTTCTTACAGATATATACATCAAGGGAGCAGGTCGGCAGACTGAGTGAGACACACAGTCTGATACCCTGAAGGCCTCGCTGGAGAGCAGCAGCAGTGGAGAGAACTCTTGTGTGTCTCCTTTCTCTGTGTCACGGTAACCACGACGTCTGCTGATCCTCTGAACAGGGATACTAGTGAACTTATCTTATCTTGGTCCTCACACACACACGCCAGTGGCTGTAGTCTCCGTCTGACCGGTGTTCATGGTGAGAGGGGTCAAAGTTAAATCATTCTGTGAATGCGCATGTGTGACATGTTTTGAATGCATGTGCCTGCATGTCTCTGTATGTGTGCTGAGAGGGATTTTGTCACCAGTGTGTTTATGTGTGTGTGTGTGTGTGTGTGTGTGTGTGTGTGTGTGTGTGTGTGTGTGTGTCTACTTGACTGTGTTTGTTTGTTTGTTTGTTTGTGTTTGTGTGTGTGTGTGTGTGTGTGTGTGTGTGTGTGTGTGTGTGTGTTGGTGTGCGTGCGTGTGTGTGTGTGTTTATGTGTGTGTGCGTGCGTGCGTGTGTGTGTGTGTGTGTGTGTGTGTGCGTGCGTGCTTGCATGATGTTTCCCAGAACAAGCCAGGCATTTCTAACCCCCCCTATCGCCTCAACATCCCAAGTGTCCCCCTGTAGGGAGGGACACTCGGGCTCTGGATGTTTCTTTGGCTACATTTGCGTCTTTATTTATTTATTTTGTCCAGCAGTTTGCTCTTATTTTCATTCAGACCCAATCTTCTCTGCTTCTAGTTTGAGCTGTTGGGAGGTGAGCATTAGAGTTGGCACAAACTGTGCTCTCCCAAGGCTGAAACTTAACTCTGGTAAGAGTGTGTTTCATCATACACATACTCTCTCTCCGTCTCTCTGTCTCTCTGTCTCTCTCTCTCTCTCCCTCTCTCTCTCTCTCTACTATCTCTCTCTCTCTCTCTCTCTCTATCTTTCTCTTTTTCTTCCATACTAAGGATTTAGGAAGGTAAATGCCATGAAGGTATTATGTTTGCCATTTTCGTAAGACAACTCTTTATGTCTCTCTCTCACAAACACAAAAATTAACAAATAAATGATTTAATCTTGGAGGACAAGAGGCCAAATAAAGGAACTATGATTCCTCTTGACATGAGTTGTGTCATTTGGAGTTAATTATGAGAAAAGCAGATGTTCCCCTCACATCCAGAATTAAGGTCGCTTCCTGGTTTCAAGCCAAACAATTTGGGTGTCCAAATACAGCTTTGTTGTTTACCAATAATCTCCCCGCTGGATCTCTCCATCGATCTTATCATCTCAACGCTTAAAATCCACAATGCTTTGTGTTCAAAAGATTAATCCACTGCAGAGAGATGAATTACCCAGAGAGATCGGCTTGAGTCACGTCGGCCGCATTCACACTGAGAGACGATGTACATGCAGAGATGTGCATGTGCATGTATACTTTACATATGGTGCAAATGTCCATGCATGCTGTAGGTCATGCACGCATGCACAAACACACACACACAGTCACAAACACACACATACATACACACACATACTGTGGTAACTCGGTTAGGTAGAAGGGCTCAAAGTAAGGACCAGGCAGGGTGTGAGGGTCCAAAGCCTCAAACGGCGGTTTATTGCACTCGGTTTCTTATATCCACACAAGCGCACGCTGTTCATCGAAGTCGGGGGGGGTTGCTCGAGTCGTCGTCCACGTGTCCGCCGTGCGGCTCACTCTACGGTCTCGGTCGTCTGCGTTGTCCTCTCTTCCACTCGACTCCTCTCGATCTGTCGTTTGGTGGCCTCCTTTTAACACCTGGGTGCCTCCTGCCCAGGTGCTCCTCGTTTCCCCGATTGCGGCTCTCGGGAGGTTGGGATTTGTCGCCGGCTGTTGGCCACCGGCGGTATATCCCGGCCTCGACTCTCCCGAACAGGGGGCGTGGCACCGGGGGAATGCCACACACTCCCCCCCTTTGCCTATGCCCCTCCGTGCGCGGGGCCCAGCCCCCGCACGCATCTCGGCGGGACAGAGCGTCGGCGTTGGTGTGTTCCCGCCCCGGCCTATGCTCCACGGTAAAGGAGAAGGGCTGGAGGGACAGGAACCACCTCGTTATCCGAGCATTCGTGTCCTTGGCGGTGGCCATCCACTTCAGTGGGGCGTGGTCCGTCACCAGGACGAACTGGTGTCCTAGGAGATAATACGTTAGTTTTGTGACGGCCCACTTAATGGCCAGCGCCTCCTTTTCTACCGTGCTGTAGTTCCGCTCGTGGGGGAGGAGCTTCCGGCTGAGATAGGTCACCGGATGCTCCTCTCCGTTCCGGACCTGGGATAGGACCCCACCTAGTCCCACCTCGGACGCGTCTGTCTGGAGGGTGAAAGGGAGGTTAAAATCAGGGGTGACCAGCAGCGGCTCCTTACATAGGGCCCCCCGTAGGTCCTCGAAGGCCCTCGTCGCTGCCTCAGTCCAGTGGACCCTATCCGGGAGGGCCTTCCGGGTGAGATCGTTCAGGGGGCAGGCTAGGGTGGCATACCCCGGGATAAAACGCTGATAATACCCCACCAGCCCCAGGAACGATCTCACCTGCTTCTTGGTCTGGGGTTGAGGCCACTCCCGGATAGCCGCCACCTTGTCCTCCTGGGGTCGCACGTTCCCCCTCCCCACCCGGTACCCCAAATAGGCCGTCTCCTCCCGCCCCAACCTGCACTTTGCAGGGTTGGCGGTAAGCCCGGCCGCTCGTAGGCCGTTGAGCACGGCCCGCACGTGCTTGACGTGTTCGTCCCAACTGGCGCTGTGGATGATTATATCATCGATATATGCTGCGGCGTAACTGCTGTGCGGCCTTAGGACCTGGTCCATCATCCGCTGGAACGTAGCGGGGGCCCCGTGGACACCAAAGGGCAGGACAGTGTACTGAAACAGGCCCCCCGGCGTCGCGAAGGCCGTCTTCTCCCGGGACGACGGGGCCAGGGGGACCTGCCAGTACCCCTTGGTTAGGTCCAGCGTGGACAGGTACCGGGCCGGTCCCAGCCGCTCGATCAGCTCGTCTACTCTAGGCATGGGGTAGGAGTCAAAGTCAGACACTTCATTCAACCGGCGGAAGTCATTACAGAACCGGTGGGTCCCGTCCGGCTTGGGCACCAGCACGATAGGGCTAGCCCAGGCGCTACGGGATTCCTCAATTCCCCCCAGTTTCAGCATCCGCTCCACCTCGGCTCGGATGGCGCTGCGCCGGGACTCGGGTACCCGGTAGGGCGGGATCCGAACCGTCACCCCCGGAGCGGTCCGGATCTCATGGGAGATCACCGAGGTCCGCCCCGGCACGTCCGAAAACACGTCCCGGCTCTGCAGCACCAGCTCCCCTAGTTCCTGTCTCTGTGCGGGGCTGAGGTCGGTCCCCATCGGGACGTCAGGGATCGCGGGCCGAGCCATCAAGGCCATGGGGGCCCGTAGGGGAGGGTCGTCCTCACCCCGCCACTGTTTTAACAGATTCACATGATAAACCTGGGTGGGCTTGCGTCTCCCGGGTTGCCTCACCTTGTAGTTAACGGGCCCCACGGCCTCTACTACCTCGTACGGGCCCTGCCATTTTGCGAGAAACTTGCACTCGCTGGTTGGAACCAGCACTAAGACCCGGTCGCCCGGTTGGAAGTTCCGCACGCGCGCCCCCCTGTTGTACACGCGCGCTTGGGCCTGCTGAGCACGGGCGAGGTGGTCTCGGACTATGGGCCAGACCTTGGCCATTCGGTCCCTGACGAGCTCCACATGCTCGATGGTGGTCCTGTGTGGAGAGGGATGACTCTCCCACGCCTCCTTCGCCAGGTCCAGTATTCCACGGGGTCTCCTCCCATAAAGGAGTTCGAAGGGCGAGAACCCCGTGGAAGCCTGGGGCACCTCACGAATGGCGAAGAGGACGTGGGGAAGCAACTGGTCCCAGTTCTTCCCTTCCGCCTCGATGCTCTTTTTGAGCATCCGTTTGATGGTCTGGTTAAACCGCTCGACTAGCCCGTCCGTCTGCGGGTGATATACCGAGGTCCGGAGCTGGGAGACCTGTAACAGTTTCAGTAGCTCCTTGACTACGCGGGACATGAAACACGAGCCTTGATCGGTGAGGATCTCCTTTGGGAGCCCCACCCGGCTAAAGAGTAGTACCAGCTCTCGGGCTACCGCCTTGCTAGTCGCCGCACGCAGTGGGAGGGCCTCGGGGTATCGGGTCGCATAATCTAATATGACGAGGAGATAACGATGTCCCCGGCTCGTCCTGGGGAGGGGTCCTACGATGTCCAGCGCTATTCTCTCGAAGGGAGTCTCAATTATGGGCATCGGTATGAGCGGACTCCGCTCCACTGCCCGCGGGGCTACGCGCTGGCAGTCGGGACACTCCTGGCAGTAACGCGCTACATCTCTACGCACCCCGGGCCAATAGAACCGCGCCACCACCCGCTCTCGCGTTTTGTCCATGCCCAGATGTGCGCCGAGCAAATGTGTGTGGGCCATGAACAAAACCTTAGACACGTACGGTCGCGGTACCACCAGTTGTTGTACTACCTCCCCCTCGCGTACGTCGACCCTGTACAGCAACCCCCGCTGAGTGCAGAAGTGGGGGTGGGTCAGGTGGCTCACTGAGTCCCTTACCTGACCGTCGTGGGCGACCACATGTCCCCACGCGTGCCGCAGGGCATCGTCCCGATGCTGGGCCGTAGCGAACTGTCCCGGTCGGGCCGAGTTCTCCCCCCCCGCCTGGGCGAAGTCCGATAGCTCAGTTAGGGGGGAGCTCTCGGGCTCCTCGGGGGTGTTCCCCCTCTCGGAGGCGGTAACGGTGTCGGAGCAGGGCCCCGCTCCGTCTCCCGGTCCCGGTCGCACCTGGTCCCCGGTAGATCGGGGCGGGCTTCCCGGCGCCGACGGTCCCTCTCCTCCGGAACCCGGCTCGTCGTCCGTCTCGGTCCGCGCGGCGGCCGGTCGGCGGGTCGCTCCCAGGGCTGGTCCGTGGTCAGCGGCGGTCGTCGGGACGGGTCCGGTCTCCGACCCGGACTCTCGCGTCGGCGGGCGCCTTGCCCCTCGCTGGGCCGGGCGTCCGCTTCGGCCGACCGGACGGTGCAGCTCCCGTCCCCCTCGGTTCCCCCTCATGGGGCTCCAAAAGCGGGTGAAGATGGGGCAGTCCCGGCCGATCAGGAACGGCACCGGAAGGGTCGGTACTATCCCGGCCCGGGCGACGAAGACCCCCTGTGGTGTGCGTACTACCACGTGGCAGGTTTCGTACGTCCGGGTGTCGCCGTGTACGCAGGAGACCTGCATCGGGGTTCCCGGTCTGCCCCCGGCTAGGTCGGCCCTCACCAGGGTCACAGCACTCCCCGTGTCCACCAGGGCATGGGTGTCCTGGTGCATCACCTTGATGGGGACGATGGGGGAGTCCTTGACGCTCTGTGTCCAGCAGGTCGCCAGCATACAGGTGGGGCGGTCTCTCGGGGCGGTGCACGCGGAGGGCATGGGGACGTCCTGTCGGTCGGGGCAGTCGCGGACCAGGTGTCCCCGTTGTCCGCAGTGGTAGCAGCGCCGGGTCTCGGGTTCCCCTCGTTCTCGGGGCGGGGTGGTCGGCTGGGTCCTCGACGGCGGTGTTGGGCTCTCTCTCCGGGTGGCCCGGGGGTTGGGTCTCGGGCCCGCCGCCAGCCGCTGGGCCACCTGCCAGTTCTCCAGCTGGCGCACGAGGTCGTCCACGGTCTCAGGGTGGTGGTGGGCCAGCACCCTCCGGGCGTCGGGGGGCAGCTGTCGCACGGTGTAGTCCACCACGACCCGATCCACGGGGCTGGGTCCCGCTCCGTCTGCCAGCCACCTCCGGACTAGCCGACATTGGTGGGCCACCTGGGTCCGTACGGGTCCTCGGACGTCGAACGTCCACTCGTGGAAATTGAGGGCCTTCGCAGCAAGGCTATGTCCATAGTAGGCCAACACGGCCGCCTTGAGTGCGGTATACCGGCCCGCGTCCCCGGGGTTGAGGTCCTGACTCGCCTGCTGGGCGGGTCCGGTTAAAAACGGGGCCACTATATAGGCCCACTGGGCCTCTGGCCACCTCTCCCGGGTGGCCACCTGCTCAAATGTTTCTAGGAAGGCCTTGACATCGTCGTCGGGTCCTAGTTTTGTGAGCCGACTCGTCGGGGCGGTGGTCGGCGGGTCGCGGGTGGCCTGCTGGGTCAGGCGGAGCACCGCCTCCGTCAGCAGGGCCAGGCTGGGGTCAGATTCTCTCGGGCTGGCTGGTCCTGCGGCTGTCCCGGGGTTCTGCATCTACGTCCGCGGGTATTCACCTCCGCGAACGGAGGAACCGCACAGGAAAAAACAAAAAAAAATCAAAAACGAAGAGCCACTGCCAATACGCGGGGAGGGGTCCTTACCGGGAGCCACACGTGGACCGAGTTGCCTGCATTCTCCACCATATGTGGTAACTCGGTTAGGTAGAAGGGCTCAAAGTAAGGACCAGGCAGGGTGTGAGGGTCCAAAGCCTCAAACGGCGGTTTATTGCACTCGGTTTCTTATATCCACACAAGCTGTTCATCGAAGTCGGGGGGGGTTGCTCGAGTCGTCGTCCACGTGTCCGCCGTGCGGCTCACTCTACGGTCTCGGTCGTCTGCGTTGTCCTCTCTTCCACTCGACTCCTCTCGATCTGTCATTTGGTGGCCTCCTTTTAACACCTGGGTGCCTCCTGCCCAGGTGCTCCTCGTTTCCCCGATTGAGGCTCTCGGGAGGTTGGGATTTGTCGCCAGCTGTTGGCCACCGGCGGTATATCCCGGCCTCGACTCTCCCGAACAGGGGGCGTGGCACCGGGGGAATGCCACAATACACACACACACACACACACACACACACACACAAAGACACACACACACACACACACACACACACACATGAATGCCTGTACACGCAGAAAGAAAAACTTGCCAAAAGAAAGGGAATGCACTTTCACAAGTTGCAGACGCAAATACACCAAGGAATGTGACTGGGGTTTCATTGACCTCTGAGGCGGAGTTGTTCTTTTTCCAAGACTGCATTTGGTCACACGAATCAGCCTTTACTAGTTCCACAAATGCATCAGCATTGGCTTGCACACACATGCATGCTCACATACACACAAACAAACACACACACACACACACACACAAGCACAAACACATACACGAAAAGGATATATCCTATCTTATTATCTTGTACATCGTTAAAATACTTCCTATTCTACAAATAGTACAAATACAAATAGGCTGTGCTACAGGAACCTCAAATATGTCCATTGTGTGCTGTCATGTGTGTGGTGAAATAACTGTGAAATAACAAATTTCACAAGATCACAGCTTGATGTTATGGCCAATTGCTTTAATTTACAGCTGTAGGCAGAATAGTAATAAAAAGAAATGTTGGCTGCCCTGCTTGGTTAGAGGAGATGGTGACCCCTGATATCAGAAGGTTTGAGCCAGGGCTGTGAGTTTCTGTTTGTTCAAGTGTTCAATGTTACAGTGACGTTGATGCAGCACAAACACTTTTTTCCTCAAACGTCCATTTAGTTTATAAACAGTTCTTCGATGTGGAGGCTCCTGGTAAGGATATGAGTGAACATTAGTCGCGGGGCAGTTCTTCATCCCGCAGCACTGCAGTCTGTTAAACCGAGATGTTAGCCTCCTAATCTTCTCTTCTATCTTTAGGTAGAACTTTTGACCTCTCACATGGTTAAACGTCATCCACAAAGTGTTTGAAATGATCACATGAGACCTGTTGGGTCCTCTTGCGAGCACTTCCCTGCCCTGTGGGTCAGTCTCCGCTGACCTGGGTGTTTATGGCTGGTCCCGCTCTCAGAAGGGCAGTCAGGCTGCAGGGAATCTTGCAGAGACGGAGGGGAAGACACGAAAAACGAATTTCATGAGATGAAAACGGAACGATTACTGTAATGAAACAATAAACTCTCTCTCTCTCTCCTGCCACCTGCCACCCTGTCATTGGGGAGAATCCCAACCTTCTGTTGTCTTTTTAACACGTCACTCAGTTAGAAAGGAGACAGGAGGAAGGACAAGAAGGAGATTAAGATGATTAAGGCCCCGTCCACACAGAGACGATTTTTTGGTGAAACTGCATAAATCTTGAGCTTTTCGGCCGACCGTCCAGACGGAGCCAGCGAATCCGGTACCCGAAACCGTACATTTCTGAAACCATTTCCAATGGTGGTTTTGAGGCCCCGTCGACACAAAGCCGATTTCATGGCGAAACCGCAAAGGTCTTGTACGGTTCGGCCTTCCGTCCACACGAAGCCGGCGAATCAACTGACCGAAACCTTAAACTTCTGAAACAATCTATCCGGTTTCGTTTTGGATTCGTGTGGACGCCTGAAACCGACTGAAACCGTAAATCATCGCCACCACCCCTTGACCCTCTAGCCAATGACTGCTAAGTGAGTATGCTCACCTCTTCTTATTATTTATTTTTCTTCAAGATTTCTGTGACAGAAGCAGCGCCCCTTATGAGCCTGGAATGTGTACTACAGCGTTTCTACAGATCTACCCGGTTTCGCTTGACTCCGTCTTTACGGAGATACTCCGAAACCGGATAGATCGAAACCGTAAAGGCCGATTCATACCTCCGGATCCGGACGGAATTCGTCCGTCGCCTCAAACGTTGCCTCCATCTGGTTTCAGCGTTGTTATGGATGTTACGCAATAAATCCTCTAGAGGGCTGTGACTGTCGTTTCTCAAATCAACGGCATCGACAGTCGCAAACATGAGATCTGTATAGATGATTGCTTTGTGTCATCCGAAATCGGCAAAAAAAAGTGCAAAAAGTGTAGGCCTAGGCGGCGGTGGCATGTGACACCCCTCACCAACCCACATATTATCTCCACAAAATGTTGTTAAATGACCAGTTACAACTCATTGCCAAAGCAGGGGAACAATAAAATAAAAAGGTCAGGTATATAGTATAATATAAGTATAAAACGTTATATATACATATCAGATATTATACTACTCTATCTATTTTCGCGAATGGTCTGACTTTTGGCTCTATACTGCCGCCTCGATTTCCGGTGGTATTGCTCCGTTTCTCTGAGAGCTTACGAATCCGGAGTGCTCCGGGAGAAACTGAGCAATACCACCGGAAATCGAGGCGGCAGTATAGTCAAAAGTCAGACCATTCACGAAAATAGATACAGTAGTATAATATCTGATATGTATATATATTGTATTTAACGTTTTATACTTATATTATACTATATACCTGACCTTTTTATTTTATTGTTCCCCTGCTTTGGCAATGAGTTGTAACTGGTCATTTAACAACATTTTGAGGAGATAATCTGCGGGTTGGTGAGGGGTCGACACATGCCACCGCCGCATAGGCCTACACTTTTTTCACTTTCTTTTTCCGATTTCGGATGACGCAAAGCAAAATCATCTCTACAGATGTCATGTTTGCGATTGTCGATGCCGTTAATTTGTGATACGACAGTCACTGCCCTCTAGAGGATTTATGGTAACCCTTCCTTTTACAGTCCCCTAATTACTAGGTATTTACCCGGTACATACATGGTAAATCATAGTGTATTACTGGGTAATTACCACTGGTAATAAGAAGGTAAATACAGAGGTAGTTACCCGGCAAATACATGGTAAATCATAGTGTATTACTGGGTAATTACCACTGGTAATAAAAAGGTAAATACAGAGGAATTATCCAGTAAATTATAGTGTATTACTGCGTAATTACCACTGGTAATAAGGTAAATACAGAGGAATTACAGCTGAAGTACTAAGTAAAACCTCCACTATTACCCATCAACTCAACTAAGTAGCGTGTAGTTGTAACTGTTTTAGGTTGGTAATAACTCCGATATTGGGTACTTCCTAGGAAATTAGGCAACCAATTCTTAGAAACACTTATTATCCAAGGTTTATGTTCTTAACAGCCGAAGTTTAATGATGTACAATCTAGAAATTAGCATAGTACTTTCCAATAAAATACTTTTCCTTAGTTATTATTCGTAGCTACACCCATTTAGAAAGGGTTTATTCGATTTACCACTATGGAATTACTTACCTGGTAACAACCTCTGCAGGAACAGTTTTCCTCTAGTGTTATGGTACATCTTCTTAAATACTGGGTACAAAGCCGTTTGTTTCCATGGTATTACCAGGTTCTTACCATATAATTTATAATAGATACATTCCATTATCCATGCAGTCAACACAAACTTGTACCATGTACGTTCTGCGATGTTACCAAGTAAAACACGACAATTTACCCAGTAATTAAGCTGAAACTGTACTGTAAAAGGAAGCCTTGTTTGTTTCCATGGTATTACCAGGTTCTTACCATATAATTTGTAATACATTATTCCCTTTTCCATGCAGTCAACACAAACTTGTACCATGTACATTCTGCGACGTTACCAAGTAAAACACGACAATTTACCCAGTAATTAAGCTGAAACTGTACTGTAAAAGGAAGCCTTGTTTGTTTCCATGGTATTACCAGGTTCTTACCATATAATTTGTAATACATTATTCCCTTTTCCATGCAGTCAACACAAACTTGTACCATGTACGTTCTGCGAGGTTACCAAGTAAAACACAGCAATTTACCCAGTAATTAAGCTGAAACTGTACTGTAAAAGGAAGCCTCGTTTGTTTCCATGGTATTACCAGGTTCTTACCATATAATTTGTAATACATTATTCCCTTTTCCATGCAGTCAACACAAACTTGTACCATGTACGTTCTGCGACGTTACCAAGTAAAACACGACAATTTACCCAGTAAGTAAGCAGAAACTGTACTGTAAAAGGAAGCCTTGTTTGTTTCCATGGTATTACCAGGCTCTTACCATATAAATTGTAACTGGTTATTCCCTTTTCCATGCAATCAACACAAACCATATATGTTCTGCAACATCGTTCACCAGTAGTCAAGCACTTTAATTGTTGTTATAAAACCCCAAACCACTGTTGATGAAAGGCATATTAAAATTAAACAAAATCAAAGGCTTATCTTTCAAACAATGCATATCTCACAAACAGGCACTGAACACTGAAGAAATCGGACAAAAAAAAGAGCCGTCCACATCAACTCAATTGAAATGTTACTGATGGTGTTTTCATAAAACACATGACAGTGTTATGGCAAGTGACCACAAGGAAGACTGCTTCAACCTCTACAATTTGAATAAGTGGTGAATGCCATGCAGCAATCTGCCTATGGGAGCATCTTTGTGGTCATTCGCAAACCAATGAGTCCACTCGATGAATGAGAGATGACTCTTTAGTGTCTTCTCTGTGAGGTATCCCTGCAGTCTCCACATCTGGGATTTGAAGGCTGACCAAGACCTGACCAGGTACCTCCAAATCTCCCCTTCAAGAATCAGAAGACAAGAAATTAAACATTAGGACTGTCAATTAATGAACATTTCTAGAACATGTAGAACTCAAAGATTATTTTGTTTATCAGTTAAGAAAGGATGCTGGTCCTCTGGCCATTGTGTTTGGTCATATTGAAAAGAGAAAAAGGCATAGCCATAAATAGAGTTAATAGGATGGGAGGGGACAGGCTGTTAGCTCCGGTTAGCCCTTTAGCATCGAGCTAGCGGAGCTTCTGTCATTCAAATAACTCGGACATGTTGTTTAAAACCTATAACACCCAATTTATTAAAATATCCGGATTTAATCGGGCTCTCTACCATAAGTACAGTTAATAGGATGGGAAGAGACAGGCTCTCTTAGCCCCGGTTAGCGCGATGCTAAAGAGCAGCTCTACCAGAGCATGCCACCTCAACAGGTGCAAGTTAGCCTTTGGTTTGATATCTGCCGGATATTCGGTTTACCACCCAATCGGATTCATCAACATAAGTGCAATACATTACGGGCTTAGTATGTTGAGGACGGTTTAGGACACCGTATCGCGAAAAATCACAAACACATGTTGTCGCCATCAATGTCTGTGCAACAACGTCATTTACGTTCTGGCTGCTACCTGTTTTAGGGACCGTCAACAAATTACACTCACCGACTGTTGGCAGAGACGTTACCATGGAATTGTTTCAGGAAATTAATCACACAAATATATTGCAATATAGTTAATCATAATGCAGTTAATAGTTTAATATTCGACAAAAATCGACCAAACTATATTTGAAATTATTAATTGCATCCCGTTTAACAATAATGCAATATATTAGCAAAGTTACCTGCAGTAAGTAGCAGCCCACCATTGGCAACTACTACTACAATCAGGTGACAAAATGTATTTTTTTGTGATTTTTATGTTATTTTATATGATCTATTTCCAGAAACAATTCCATGGTAATGTCTCTGCCACCAGTCGGTGAGTGTAACTTGTTGACGGTCCCTAAAACAGGTAGCAGCCATGGCAGAGAACGTAAATGACGTTGTTGCAGACATCGATGGCGACAACATGTGTTTGTGATTTTTCGCGATACGGTGTCCTAAACCGTCCTCAACATACTAAGCCCGTGATGTATTGCACTTATGTTGATGAATCCGATTGGGTGGTAAACCGAATATCCGGCGAATATCAAACCGGAGGCTAACTTGCACCTGTTGAGGTGGCATTCTCCGGTAGAGCTGCTCTTCAGCATCGCGCTAACCGGGGCTAACAGAGCCTGTCTCTTCCCGTCCTATTAACTGTACTTATGGGAGAGAGCCCGATTAATTCTGGATATTTTAATAAATTGGGTGTTATAGGTTTTAAACAACATGTCCGAGTTATTTGAATGACAGAAGCTCCGCTAGCTCGATGCTAAAGGGCTAACCGGAGCTAATTGTCTGTCCCCTCCCGTCCTATTAACTGTATTTATGGCTATGCCTTTTTCTCTTTTCAATATGACCAAACACAATGGCCAGAGTTCCAGCATCCTTTCTTAACTGATAAACAAAATAATCCTTGAGTTCTACATGTTCTAGAAATGTTCATTAATTGACAGTCCTAATGTTTATTTTCTTGTCTTCTGATTCTTGAAGGGGAGATTTGGAGGTACCTGGTCAGGTCTTGGTCAGCCTTCAAATCCCAGATGTGGAGACTGCAGGGATACCTCACAGAAAAGACACTAAAGAGTCATCTCTCATTCATCGAGTGGACTCATTGGTTTGCGAATGACCACAAAGATGCTCCCATAGGCAGATTGCTGCATGGCATTCACCACTTATTCAAATTGTAGCGGTTGAAGCAGTCTTCCTTGTGGTCACTTGCCATAACACTGTCATGTGTTTTATGAAAACACCATCAGTAACATTTAAATTGAGTTGATGTCGACGGCTCTTTTTTTTGTCCGATTTCTTCAGTGTTCAGTGCCTGTTTGTGAGATATGCATTGTTTGAAAGACAAGCCTTTGATTTTGTTTAATTTTAATGTCTTTCATCAACAGTGGTTTGGGGTTTTATAACAACAATTAAAGTGCTTAACTACTGGTGAACGATGTTGCAGAACATATATGGTTTGTGTTGATTGCATGGAAAAGGGAATAACCAGTTACAACTTATATGGTAAGAGCCTGGTAATACCATGGAAACAAACGAGGCTTCCTTTTACAGTACAGTTTCAGCTTAATTACTGGGTAAATTGTCGTGTTTTACTTGGTAACGTCGCAGAACGTACATGGTACAAGTTTGTGTTGACTGCATGGAAAAGGGAATAATGTATTACAAATTATATGGTAAGAACCTGGTAATACCATGGAAACAAACAAGGCTTCCTTTTACAGTACAGTTTCAGCTTAATTACTGGGTAAATTGTCGTGTTTTACTTGGTAACGTCGCAGAACGTACATGGTACAAGTTTGTGTTGACTGCATGGAAAAGGGAATAATGTATTACAAATGATATGGTAAGAACCTGGTAATACCATGAAAACAAACTAGGCTTCCTTTTACAGTACAGTTTCAGCTTAATTACTGGGTAAATTGTCGTGTTTTACTTGGTAACGTCGCAGAACGTACATGGTACAAGTTTGTGTTGACTGCATGGATAATGGAATGTATCTATTATAAATTATATGGTAAGAACCTGGTAATACCATGGAAACAAACGGCTTTGTACCCAGTATTTAAGAAGATGTACCATAACACTAGAGGAAAACTGTTCCTGCAGAGGTTGTTACCAGGTAAGTAATTCCATAGTGGTAAATCGAATAAACCCTTTCTAAATGGGTGTAGCTACGAATAATAACTAAGAAAAAGTATTTTATTGGAAAGTACTATGCTAATTTCTAGATAGTACATCATTAAATTTGGGCTGTTACCAACAAAAACCTTGGATAATAGGTGTTTCTAAGAATTGGTTGCCTAATTTCCTAGGAAGTACACAATATCTGAGTTATTACCAACCTAAAACAGTTACAACTACACACTACTTAGTTGAGTTGATGGGTAATAGTGGAGGTTTTACTTGTTGTACATCAGCTGTAATTCCTCTGTATTTACCTTCTTATTACCAGTGGTAATTACCCAGTAATACACTATGATTTACCATGTATTTACCGGGTAACTACCTCTGTATTTACCTTCTTATTACCAGTGGTAATTACCCAGTAATACACTATAATTTACCATGTATGTACCGGGTAAATACCTAGTAATTAGGGGACTGTAAAAGGAAGGGTTACCGGATTTATTGCGTAACATACATAACAACGCTCCGGGGGCAACGGGGCAACAGAGGTATGGATCGGCCTAGAGGCGACGGACCCATTGACGGATGAAACACCTCCAGGACCGGACGAAACGGTCCGTATCCGTATTTACCGTAGGGTGTGAATGGGCCTTTAACGGTTTCGCCCGTTTCGGCTTCGTGTGGACCTATGCGGTTTCGTGTTGGGATTCGTGTGGACGCCTGAAACGCAAACAATGACGTCATCGCCCCATCCCTCGACCCTCTAGTCTAGCCAATGACCTCCTAAACCCGCAGCGTCTCAGAACTCACAACAACAATGATGGCGGACTACGTGCTTGTGATGATTCTGCAGCAGATAATGTCTAGGGATGCACCGAATTTTCGGCAACCGAAAGTTTTCGGCCGAAAATGGCCCAAACAGAAATTTGTGATGACCCAAACAAAAAGCGCGGCCAGCACACGCTTGTCTGGATAAGCGCAAATATGTCTGCGGTGTGGACGTTTTTCAATGTTTCTGAGAAAGACCCACGTATAGCGATTTGCAAAAATTGCAATGCCTTGATTTTAATAAAGTTCGTACACAGTCATAGCCACAAATGCAATGGTACTAGGGTTGTATTACCGAGTATAAACGGTATAAATTTTGAAACTAGGTCAACCGCCATCTTCTCCGTCAACTCTCCTCTCACACTCGGTGACAGCGTCTGGCAGCGCACCAATTCTCAGTGACAGTGTCTTATAACGTTCTATATATAATAGTATAATATAATTGTATGTATAATATCACGGCCAAAAGCTCTGTGCACCTCCGGATGGTCGTAGCGCGGGGAGCTCTCGTAGGGATTGGGCTTCGCGGGGTTTGTTTACCGGCGTTGCTATGGTTACCGGTCTTGCGTGTTCCAACGCTTTATTAGGTAGCCTATCCAATAGGTTTGTATATATTTTTTTTTTTTGAAAAAAACACATCAAAAATAAAACAGTGCAAAGACAAACTGCCGAACTATTAACCTAATACCGTATACCGCGGCAACCTTAAATGGTACTAATAATTGTCATAATAATTTCTTTCTGTGTTTCGGTTTTCGGCCTTGGTTTCCTCATTTTCGGTTTTCGGATTCGGCCAAGAATTTTAATTTCGGTGCTTCCCTAATAATGTCCCTTGTTAGGTTGCTAGGGCAATATTTAATTAGAATCCGTGACCAAAATGAGCAAAAACGGATTACGGACGGACAAATACACCAAATTTATTTAGGTCAATCTTCATAGAAAAGCTGTTTGTGCTGTTGGTTCTTCTCGGACTGTATGTTCGTAAACAACGGGCAGCCTTTATGCGCATGCTCGCCTCTTCTTCTTTTTTTCTGGATTTCTGTAGCAGTAGAAGCACCCCTTATGGGCCTGGAATGTGTACTACAGCGTTTCAACAGTAACTGTGCGTTCACACCAAAAGCGAATTGAGCTACCAAATCACCGGAAGTCATTCACTTTCTATGGGCAAGAGCGACCAAAGCGACACAAGCGTCCAACGCTACCAGCGGCAAAAGGTGAGCGACCAGAGCGACAAAAAAAAGTTGAAGACGGCTGAACTTTATGCAAATTACTATGACGCGTTTCAGCGGCCAGACACTGACTGTTTTGGTTCCTACTGACTACAAAATGTCGACGGAAAATTAACCGAGGCTGTAACTGGGCACCCGGTGTTGTACGATCCAAGCCTTTTTCATGTCAGAGATCGCAACAAAGAAGGCTCTGGCCTGGGCGGAGGTGTCACGCGTGGTTGGTTGGACTGTATTTGAGTTAATGAAACGTTTGAGATTATTGTAAAATAGGCGCGATGCATGCCTGCTAACCGAGATCCTATCATACTAATCTTCCTTGCTCTAAATGGGACGATATCGTTTTCAAATATCGAAAATACATACGTTGTGCAAAGTTATTATACGTTGTGCAAAGGAATAATGCACGCATAATGCAATAATAATGCAAATGAATAATGCACGGAACAAACGTGTCACTTCAATACAGTTTAATAGAGGATAGACAGCTGACAAATTACCATTTAGCAGACGCTTTTATCCAAAGCGACTTGCAGTAAGTACATTTGTCATAAGAAGTGAAACGATAGCCTATATCGCTGTCAGTGACAGTGATAATGACAGCTGTGTTTTCTGTTTTTTTGTTCAATAGTTAATGAGCGCAACATCCATAGTGATTTTGATACAAAGTGATAAGCGGGAGTATTTATAGAAAATATTTGCGATCTAGAACGTTCTTATTTAAGCGGGAATCATTTTCATTTGCTCTCCATACCACCAATCTAACCAACCAATCGCGTGTAGTCATGCTTTAAACAAAACAGGTTTTTGAAATCGTCACATACACAAACTAATCGAAATGACAAGGGATATATCTCTTGTCTTTTATGCCTCTATTCCCGCTATTCCCCACTATTCACGGAGCCTGAGGTGAATCATTTTAAATTAAATAGTCTAGATCAGGGGTGCCCAACCAGTCGATCGCGGTCTACCAGTAGACCGCCGACAGATCCCAAGTCGACCGCGAGGTCGACTCGTGGACTCGCGTATATATATATTTTTTAATAAAATAAAATTTGCACGGGACATATACGAGCGGTAGCGCATGCGCTGTCAACAGCAGTTGAAAGCCGTCAACAGTAGTTACGCACTCCTAAACGTTGGCATGGCTGAGGGGAAACAAGCTAAGACCTACCATTTTCACCCTGAGTGGGAGGAAGATTATTGATTATTGTTGAGAAGGTGCCGTGCGCAGATGGAATGAAACCCCCACTGAAGTCCGTAGGTTCACGATACAACCCCACATTTTTTGAATATATATAGACCTACATATATTGGCGGGTAATTACTGTCCTACTTGCTGTCGAAGCACTTTATCCAACAAGCAAAACCATCTCTCAAAACCATGCGTATGCAAAATTGAATTGTACGTCATGAGCGACAAAAGCTAACAGAATTTTTCGCAGCAATTTTTTATGAGCGACCAACGCGTCTCTGCAGCGCAATTCGCTTTTGGTGTGAACGCACAGTAAGGTTGGATTTAGTGATTTGTTTCCGTGATTCAGTTCGCGTCGGTCAGTTCACCAAGAGGAGTCGTTTGCGAATCTTTCGTTCGGTCGTTCAGTCGAGTTACCGTAGCGGTGAATCAAATCATGGAATGCACGGTTTTCAGACTCGGCTCCTCCCTCGTTCTCATTCTCAAACGTCAACATTACAACTTTAACCAAACGCAGCGGGATGGGGGTGTAGTTGATTATTGGATGTTTAACATATCAGCAAGACAATAGACTTGATTTAGCAATGATGGTGGGGGTCCCGGGTGTTTTGGGCTCTCATAAACAGAACCCAGTGCAGCCCAAGACTAAATCTAGCTGCCAAAATTAACACTGCCTACAAAACGAGAGCTGATTAATTGTGAAAAATGCATTAAACTGTAATCAGAAAACGTGGTTATATGCTGTAGAGTAGACACTATAGTATCTGTGGTATAAAGGCTGAGACATTTTTCAAATGACAAATATGTAAATGTTGAAAGTATAGACGTCCCGATTCCCATTGATACGAATGGCGCGGTGACTAGTCTTCACAACGAGAGCTGGTAGTTTGTGAAAAATGAATAAAACTGTAATCAGACAACGCGGTTATATGCTTTAGACCCTAGAGTATCTTTGGTATAAAGGCTGGGACGAATTTCAAATGACAATTATGTACACTTTGTGTTGAAAGTATAGACGTCCCGATTCCCATTTAAACGAATGGCGCGGTGACTAGTCTTAAAGGGACACTGTGTAAAAATTACTCCCATCTAGTGGTACAATTGTATATTGCATTCAAACTAATAGTGCTCGCTTGTCCAAAAACTACGGTGGGCAGTATGTGCCAAGAAGCTGTGACATGACACCTACTAGGCTACCTCATCGAGTCATTCGAGTGATGATGAGGTTCGTATCCTAATCAACGCATTGTAATCCGTTGATTTCAACAATGCAACAGTATTCTAAATACCAACAATTTACATTGTAACGTACGGAATCAAATCAAAATCAAATCAAATCAAATTTATTGTCATTTTGTTGATTGAACAACAAAACGAGAAGGCGTTTCTCACGGATCAAGATCAACATACATTTCAAACAAACAAACAAACAAACAAACAAACGTCCCAATGATGAATAAATAAATAAATAATAAATAAATAATGAATAAAGTCCAGTGAGAAGATCTGGGACGCTGGTGCATTGAGCATCCTGACAGCTTGAGGTAGGAAGCTGTTCCGCAGCCTGGTGGTGGAGCATCTTAAGCTGCGATAGCGTTTCTTGGAGGGTAGGAGCTGAAAGAAGCTGTTCAGTTTGTTTACGTCCACCCCGTCTCTGCTGCTTCCTTCTCCGGGCAGTTCCGGGCACGGTGTCACAGTGTCCGTTAGTATCCTGTGTTTGCGTAGTATGTCCAGATGCCAGCGAATGCCAGTGATGTTACTCGCTCTCAATGTCCTAATGTTTAATATTGTTTCCCTGTCATAAACTACGTTCGTAGGAAGTCTCACACTCAAACATTCAATCTCAATCTCACAGATCTCAAGAGGGGCCGCTGCGACTGTACGCGCCGCCAGTTAGTCGCCCTGGCAAAGAGTTTACTTCCTCGTCTCCTATCCTGTTCCTAATTCCTCCTCTCGATCTTCTTTTCCTCCGTATTGTCTTCTTTATCAGAGTTGTTGGTATGAAATCCAGTTGTTCGGGTGATAAATCAACTGTCTGGCAAGCGAGTTGAAGCTCCAGAAGGTCCGCTCTAGCGTAAGTGCGTCTTGGTGGATTTGGATACGTGTGACCCCAGCAGAGAATAAACCTCCATAACTTGATGAAGAATGGCTTTTGAATTCCTCCAACGCATTTGACAGTATCCATAAGTCATAAGAATATTGTCATGATTTAAACTCGACAAAAATATGAAAAAGTAAATTAAATATGTAATAAAGTAGCCTGCTGTATGTAGCCTGCGGTATTGCGTTCGCTTTACCGCACCGTTGTAACGAAAAGAGAGCTGAGCCGCAAGGCAAAGCTCTCGATCTACCGGTCGATCTTCGTTCCTATCCTCACCTATGGTCATGAGGGCTGGGTGATGACCGAAAGGACGAGATCGCGGGTACAAGCGGCCGAGATGAGTTTTCTCAGAAGGGTGGCTGGCGTCTCCCTTAGGGATAGGGTGAGAAGCTCAGCCATCCGTGAGGAACTCGGATTAGAGCCGCTGCTCCTTTACTTAGAAAGGAGTCAGCTGAGGTGGTTCGGGCATCTGGTAAGGATGCCCACTGGGCGCCTTCCTTGGGAGGTGTTTCAGGCACGTCCAGTGGGGAGGAGACCTCGGGGAAGACCCAGGACTAGGTGGAGAGATTATATCTCAACACTGGCCTGGGAACGCCTCGGGATCCCCCCGTCAGAGCTGGTCAATGTGGCCCGGGAAAGGGAAGTCTGGGGCCCCCTGCTTGAGCTGCTCCCCCCGCGACCCGACCCCGGATAAGCGGATGACGATGAGGATGAGGAGGAAAGTAGCCTTTCAATGACGAGTCGCTCAAACATAGGAGCGCCCATCTCGTTGCCATGGAAAACCATGTTATACATAATAATAATAATAATAATAATACATTTCATTTAGAGGCGCCTTTCAAGACACCCAAGGTCACCTAATACATGCTTACACATCGTCGTTTTTTTTTGGCGTCGATGATTCCTTCTCCTGTGGCGTGGCATAACTATGGTCTTTCAAACAAATGCGGTGCATGTTCAAATTTGCCGGTAAATCTCGTCTCGCTATACTAAGCTCTGTTCCACCGTTACGCTGGCTCAGAGTGAAAACGCGTTTGCAATTCCTGTACGACGTAGTGCTTTTTGACCCTCTCGGCAGCTCATAGACCGGAAGAAAATGGAAGCCTCCATGAAGCTTACCCGTCCTATGTAACCATATTGATATTAATATTAATTATTCTTCGCTCAGGAGGATAAGTGAGATTTTTGGCAGAGATCATTTTACACCAATGAGGACTTATTTATGAATGAATATGTTGATTTGAGATAATAAATTACTCAAAATATTACATAGTGTCCCTTTAACAAAGAGAGCTGGTAGGTTGTAAAAAATGTATTAAACTGCAATCAGACAACGCGCAGGGGCGGACTGGCCATCGGGAATACCGGGGACATCCCCGGTACAAAATACTATAATGTACCGGCCCACACCTATCATCGCATCAGCCCTACAATGGTCATCACAGCGGCACAAGCGTAATTTTCTCCAAGAGCTATACCTATCTAATCACAATCGCACTGACTGAGTTTTATACTGCTACTCGCAATCGGTCTTCACACTCATGGTGACTATTTTTCGATTTTTTTTTAAGTGTCTTCTAATATGTGTTTTACAGACTTCGGAAGTCCAAAGTAAGAAAAGATCTCCACCTTATTAATAAACACCTCTAAATTGGTTCTTAAACAGCCGAAGTGTTCTCAGCTGTGCGGATTGAGGTAGAGAATTTGGATTTGCATACATACACGCAACGCGGCACCCAGTTCTACGCATGCGCTCAACCCATGAGGAGAAAGGGATTGTTTGCGGCGAATGTCTCCAGCTTGAGACCCGCTGAAGCGCTGCCCGGCAACGATCCCTTTCTCCTCCTTGTCGTGGTTCAGTCTACTTCACATTGATGAGGACGTTGAAGAACCAGGAACGTCGGAGAACCCAACGCGGTCGTTTGAGATTCATAATATCGGCTCACACATCTTTTGGCCGTTATAATATTATATGATATAGATATCTATGTACTTATGTAGGCTATATGATAATATTTTGATATAGAGCTCCAGGACTCCCGTGTGTTCTAGAATATTTACAGAACACGGCTAAAGGCTGTGTGAGCCTCGCCGTTGCGATACATCCACTGTAAACAGAGCGAATGGTACCGTGGCTGCAAGCTGCTCAGGGCCACACCCCCACCCTCCTCCTTGACCCGCCTCGCTCCTCCTCATTTGCATTATAGCTACAGCCACCAAAACAGCGCATTTGGGGGAAGCTCAATGTGCGACTGGCTCGGAGTGGCTATAACTCTGCACCACGGCTGAATTTCGGGAACGTCGTTATGTAACTTACTGTTTTGTTATGCACCTTCAGCACCCCTACACACACAAACAATCACACACCCAGCATGCAACACTACTGATACCACTGATGTTCACACCCCATCGTATGTTCTGTTCTGTTCATTTCTAATATATTGTTCATGCTAATTCTACCCTCTGATTCCAGTTTCTTTATTGTGTGGTCTTTCTCTGCTGACATTCATTCCTTAAGGCTTTGTAGTTATACTTGTATAACCATCTGATACTAGCCAAGAGTTAAGCATATTCATCTAGCAAACTATTGGAGTGTTACAATAGCCAATAATCATTTTATTCCATGTGTCCATCCAGGCAAATTGGTGGATCCAAATGTTATTAAAAAACAAACATACATATATGATGTAATTTCTTTGTAATCATCCAAAATAATGTTAAGTGTATGGGTATTTTTCCCAGAAGGCCACTGACTGTTCGATACGCGCGATCCATTGAGTGGGCAACGCGGCGTGTACTTAGTGGGCCGCGCGCCGTGTATTGAGTGGGCCGGTCTGACAGAAACTCCCGGGCCACTTTTTTCCCCCAGTCCGCCCCTGACAACGCGGTTATATGCTTTACACCCTATAGTATCTTTGGTGTAAAGGCTGGGACGAATTTCAAATGACAAATATGTACACTTTATGTTGAAAGTATAGACGTCCCAATTCCCATTGAAACGAATGGTGCGTGATTAGTCTTCACAAAGAGAGCTGGTAGTTTGTAAAAAATGTATTAAACTGTAATCAGACAACGCCGTTATATGCTTGAGACCCTAGAGCAGGCATCTCCAAACGGCGGACCACGGTCCGGGTCCGGACCAAGCGACGGTCCTATCCGGACCCATGACCAATTTAAAATAATGAGAAAAAAATGTATACATATATATTCTTTTTTTTTATGATATCACTATACAAAGCATGATTATGTTAGTAAAATCATTTCTCACTGAAATACAAATTGAAAGTGTAGTACAGCATAAAAACAGCAAAAAGCAATGATCTTCACAGAGCGAAGATCATGCACTCACCAAACTCCCCCCCTCCCTCCGTCTGTCACGGCATGTGCGTAATAGCGTCACTCAAAAAATAGCCAGTCAAATATTTTGTTTACCGGAAGAGCGATTTGGAATGAGAAAATGGCTTGCTCGAAAATAAGGAAAGTTGACCCCGAAAACAGACATCTTAAAACCTTTGTTGTGTCTTTTATGTGTTGAAACCGTGGCACTGATAAAAAGCGGGAATATTAAGCGGCATTACGAATCCAAACACAGATCCTTCGAGGAAAAGTATCCCCAGAAGTCAGAAGTAAGAGCGTGGAAAATATCCGAGCTGAGAGCTCAGTATGAGAGGTCTACGGGTGTCTTCACACACTCATTGACAGGCCAGCAACGTGCAAATGAATGCTCACTTAAGATTGCATGGATTTTGGGGCAACATAAAAAAACTTTCAGTGACACGACTGTTGTGAAGGAGTGCTTGAACACCGCTGCCGAGACGTTACTTGAAGGTAAACAAAGGGATGAATTGTGTGAAAAAATAAAGCAAATCCCAATGTGGGTTGCAACGACAACCAGAAAATCCGAAATGTTATCAGATGACGCACTGTCACAGCTTCATGCGGCTGTTCAGAGTGCCCCATCCTTAGCCATTGATGAGTCTTCAGATGTAACGGATAATGCACAGCTTTTGGTTTATGTGCGATTGTTTCATCAAGACAAGAAAGAGATCTTTGAGGACCTGTTGAATCTAACACCACTTGAGACACTGTTTTGCTTACTTGAAATGAAGGCCTAATGCTCTTTTTGTGTTTATTTGAAATGTAGGTCTGGTGTACCTGTTTTGCTTGCTTGAAATGTAGGCCTAATGCACTTTGTGTTTATTTGAAGTGTAGGCCTAGTGTTCCTGTTCTGCTTACTTCACATGTAGGCCTTATGCACTTTTTATGTTTACTTGTATTGCAGGGCTAATGTACCTGCTTTGTTTACTTGAAATGTTAATATGCGTGACTTTGTCTTACTAGTTTTTCATGGTTAAAAGTAAGCTATTTGGAAATTGAAAATAAATACATCTGAAGTTATAAGGTAATATGCCGTGTTGATTGTATTTGACAAAAGAAGGCTATTAGGACGTGGTAGGTTCGGACCTTTCTTGGAAGGAATTTTTAGTAACTGGACCTTGTTCAATTTTAATTGAAGACCCCTGCCCTAGAGTATCTGTGGTATAAAGGCTTGGACGAATTTCAAATTACAAATATGTAAATGTATCCTTTAAATACGTTCATGCAACAGATGGCCAATGTGAATAATAGATAGCTCGCTCACTAAGCCCATTTGTTGTTTTTTTCCCAAGAAACCGGTTGATTTCTGTCTCTCATTAAAATTCTAAAATTCAACGAGAGCGTCCTAGACTCAGTCCTAGAACAGCATACGATTGACTGGCTCTCTTGAGTCGTGACTCAAGAGTGAGTGAACGAACTGTCAGCGAGTCAGCGACTAGTGGGTCTGGGAGGAGATCAGGGCCTTAGATCAGCTCTCTCAGACTTAGCAATATTAAAGTGGTTTCCATCTTTGAGTGATGTTTAATCGGACACAGACTTGCACGAACGCGAGTGCATGTACACACAGACCAGGGATGGAAATTAACTTTTTTGCCCTCCTGCCACTCATCTTTTTTACCAGCCACTTATTATACGCTAAATATTTTTTTAATAAATGCGTACATTTTAAACAATATAATAGTAACAATAGATAAGAAAATAGTTTTTCATACACATCTTTTTTTCCATCAAAAGTGATTGTTACTGTGAGTAGGTTCTACCAAGGAACTGAGTTAAAAACGTTACACTCTTACCGATAAACAATACACAGGTATCTGCCATGTTAAGTCATGGTTATTTCAAAGGTGTTACGAAGTTTGGGGATAATTCATCTATACAAAGTATTTTCAATAAAAAATTAATTGACATATTAACAATAAAACAACATGCATGGCTGCACCATCATAAGTCAATTAGTTTTTTTATATTTACGTGACTAAATACAAATTTGTCCACAGACATGGTAACTAACGTAAGATAGTAAGCATTATTGGCACTTAACACTACTATTCAGCAAAAAACACTTTATTTCTGTTCAATAGTCTAGATAGAACTTTATCAATCACCTGTAGGAGAAATGTGTTAATGTTTGTCCCTATAAAACAATAATGGTAAAAAAATAAATACAAAACACGACGGTAACTGAGTTAGTCAAACCGTCCAATCTGAAGGCTCCCCCTACTCACTTCCACCAATGCAAAGCGAACAGAACTGAGTAGGGGAGGGCGTAGCCTAACTAGTTTGTGAACGACCCAGAGAAACGCAACGCAAATTAAATGTGAACATGTATGAGGCTTTAATTAAATCCCGGACGATTTTGAAATTCCGCAAAACATTGTCTAGAAAAAGAGGGCATGTCCGGGCAAAAGAGGACATATGGTTAGGCCTACCCTACGTACGGGAAACACATTTGATTCCTACCTGTAACACTGTTAAATAGCGGCCCAAATTGGTTGGCGCTATCCTGGTAATTTCTCTGCGTGAGAAATACGAAGTGTGGCGTGTGAGCGTGTGTATGGGTTGAATTCATGGGGCAAGCCCCAGGAATCTCCCACTTCCGGCTTCCATGAAAGAGAACCATGGCGAAATTAGTTCGCTAGTAGTAGCGCTTTAATTTTCAGTGTCAAGAAAATTCTGAGAAATCTGAAATGCTGACTAAATTCTCAGAATTCTGGCACTGCAAATTATTGCGCGCTAGAAACCTATGGTGGAAACCGATACGCCCTCTTAACCACAAAATGTTTGAGTCACTTCTATGGAAGTAAATCTGTGCCATCGGATTTTGAAAATAAAAAGCCATTGAACTCTAAGCACTGAATATTTATGCATTGAAATAACGGATTTGGATTTGAATTGAACTCCCATTCAGCTTTATTTTTCAATGTTAAAAATTCCAAATCAAAGATTCAACGTCAAAAACTGTGGGGACGTTGATTACGTTGAAATTCAAATCCAGATACGTTATTTCAATGCATAAATATTCAGTGCTTAGAATTCAATGGCTTTTTATTTTCAAAATCCGATGGCGCAGATTTAGTTCCATACACTTCTCCTTCGTCATGCTTAACTGATCATACCTCTCTCTCCTTGGTTACACAAATCTTACCATGGACACTTCCCAACCCCTCTCAAATTTTAGCCAGCCAGACAATTCACGTTACAAGGTGCATTTCCATCCACCTGATTTTATCCGAACTTTGAAGTATCGAATCAGTAAACGGTGATGGGAACACCAAAATTCACATCAAAATCCTCTAATTCGCAAAAAGTTTATCCGCTCGATTGAGGTGGTTTTTGAGAAATGCGAAAGAGAGTAAATTCGCAAAATGGGAGATGGAAACACACTTTTTGAAACAGCTGTGACGTAGCGAACTTTGAACACACAGGACTGACAGTCTTTCCGATTTCCGCATAACGACCAGCCATAGCAACCTTGCCGAAATCACCCTATTGTGCTCTCCCATACGTAAGGCACTCGACGTCGTCCTCGTATTTCCCTTGCTACCGCTGTGTACATTGTAATTTCTCTATTTCTTCGTCTACGGATGGAAGTTAAAATAGCCAATGATAACTTCACTGAAAGAACAGTTATGACTTGCCCAAGGGAAACTAATTGCTGCTTAATTCCTCTCTCCATGTTTGATGTTACTCTTCTCTATTGGCGGGCGGACTAACCGCTTTTTGTGACATTTTTTACAGCTTCGACTTCTACCATTTATTAAAGCCACGTATCGGCATACATTTTTTGCCTACAGCGCCACCTCCAGGCAGAACTAGGGTAGTTAGCCATTCCAACCACTTGATGGAAACGCACGTAATTCAAATTACTTTTTTGCGAACTTTCTAAAGATCGCATCACCTTTTAGATGGAAACGCAGCTACAGTCACGTCTGTTAATTTATTAATGGAATTCTGAACGTGTCCCGCCTCCGAAATAGCCTGGCTATAGCCATGCTGCCTTGCGCGCAATTTCATTACGCGCTGCGAGGCAGCCTGGATTCCATGGATCCGATTTTCGCCTGAGATGGGGAACCAATCACAGAACGGGGAGGGACGGCAAGACGATGACGACGTCCATGCGACACACCCATCGTCTTCTTCCGAATTGCGTGTGTCTCACGCCGAATGCGTGAGACTTGAGAGCTGTTACCGGTATATTATCCCAGATGTTGACAGTCACAGTTCAGCAAGAGAGGCGTAGAAGAAGAAGGGGGGCCGGATGTTGACAGTAATGGTTGTGGAACTGTGCAGCGCCGTATGACGAATGTATTGAATATGCACATTTGTTCGGACCTGACTGGAAAGTAGTGGTGGATTTAATGATTCGTTTCCGTGACCCAGTTCGCGTGATTCAGTTCGCCAAGAGGAGTCGTTCGCGAATCGTTCGTTTGTTCGTTCGTTCAGTCGAGTTTCCGGTAGCAGTAACTCCACTGAGTCCGACTGACTCAGCTGAGAACCGTACAACGGCGTGCATTCCATGATGCAATTTACCACTACCGGAAACCAGGCTGAATGAACAAACGATTCGCGAACGTCTCCTCCCAGCTCAGTCGAGTTTCCGGTGAATCGATTCACCAGGAACTCGACTGAGTCGTTCGCGAATCGTTTCCGGTAGCGGTGAATGACATCATGGAATGCACGCTATTGCACGGTTCTCAGCTGAGTCAGTAGCTGCGTTTACATGGCACATCTGATCCGCATAGATTTCTATGCGGCATAGATCTGTTCCTAAAATGTGTTCCGAATGTACTGTATACATGGCAGTAACAAAAGTGTCCGTAATGTCTCTCGCGCACACCTGACACATCTCTGGACCGACGGCGACATAATGGATGTCTTATTACTATCGGGGATTTTAAATTTGATTTTAATGAAAGCACAGCAGGAGAGAGCTTTTCTCTGCCTGCTCCTTCAATTAAGAAGGAGCAGGACAGCGCAGCAACGTCAATTTCTCGTCAGATCTTTATATTTACCCTAAGCTCCGCCGCAAACAAGAGGAATTTGGATGCGAGTCCGCAGCCAAGACTGGTGGGAGAGAGTGGTCTTACGGGAATTTAGTGACCAGGAATCCTCGAAGGTCCAATTGCGCACTACTGCAGATGCCATCTCTCTAAGTTAAGAAGTATTTTAACGTTCAGCCTGCAAAAGTACTAGTAGTAGCCTACTCTTTTACAGTTATTTCGGACGCGCGCGGACACGTCATTAATAAACACCCATGTCCCATCGCTAAGCAACCGGACACGCTTACCGGACTACTTTTACGGAGTGATAACAAAGACGTGAATCAGGCAATAAATCCACTTTCCTTGACAGCGGTGAAGTTCGGTGTGCTTAAAAGTACAGACGGAGCTCAGTGGACCAATGGCGAACTACTGCGGCTGCTCTAAGTTAAACCCCAATCTATTCGGAATAAGTGGATACATGGCGATTAAAACGGACTACACCACCACTTCTATTCGGCATAGAATCTATGCCGAACAGATAATTGTATTCCGAATGAGGCGTATACATGATCATTTTCTGTTCCGCATAGAAATCTATGCGGAACAGATGTGTCCATGTAAACGCGGCTAATCAGACTCAGTGGAGTTAGTGCTACCCGTTAGTGAAACTTGTTTGTTCGTTCAGTGGAGTTTCCGGTGAATCGAATGGTGAACGAGACGAACGAACGAACGAGAGAAACAAACCGGTTCGGTTCGTTCGTCTTAAAGACTCGTTCATTCGAACCGGTTCACGAACGAACGAGCCAACACTACTGGAAAGTATTACCCGACACAGTGGCGGGTGAAGTGACACAATTCATCCCTGACACAGACACATATCAACTCACTCATACACATACACACACGCATGCACGCGCGCGCGCGTGCGCGCGCACACAATAAACAATGTTTCACAGAGAGCCTGGAGACAGTAATTGCTATGTTTTTGTGTGTGTATTTTTATGTGTATGTGTGTGTGCGTAGCTGGTAGATGAATCTCTTAACCGGCCCCTTCGCCAGACCTGAGTCTTAGGGGGGGCATATGAAATGCATAGGGGGGCACAATTATTATTAGCCTACAGTACGTATATTTCCTCTATTCGCGCAGCACATAATCATCACGTTAAACATAACCAACAGCAATATGACCCGGTAGCCTATAGCCTACAACATCACATCCTTCCTCATCATTTAAAGCAATACATTACATAGAAGCAATGCTATGAATAGGCCGATATATCCATAAAACACTGGAATATACAACATATTAGGTGTAAAAGCAGTTAACAGAGGGATATGCATTGCCATTAGACACACACACACACACACACACACACACACACACACACACACACACACACACACACACAGTAGCTTACTTTGAGTGGAGTCAGCGCTGTCCTCCCTCCCTCCCTGTCCTCAGCGGGAGGCGGCGTTTCTCCGAGCTGAACCTCCCCATCAACATATCCTTCCACTCAGACGTAAACTTGTGAGTCAGGTCCTTTTCAAAAGCATGCTGAATCTGCTGGGGTAATTTTCTTAACCAGGAACTCACGAGCCACAGTATATTCAGATTCAGCCACATCAGTTCCAGCTAATAGCAGGAGAGGGGTTACCTTTGATAGGTCCAGGAAATTATCTGACTGATTATTAGACTGTTGTTGGGCTTTTCAACCACTTACAAATATTCATGATGATGAACTAGAAATGAAAGTAACCAGGGGCGATTCTAGGTTCTGACTTTTTGGGGGGGCTCAACCCCAGTGAGCCACAGGTGTATATGAAGTTTATAAAGTCCTGTCCAAGATTTTTTTACTCCACAACCTTTATTTCATTAGTTACTATGCTGTTGTTTGTCTAAGCCAAAAGCTGGCAGTGTCAGCTAAATAATGCAGTTCTGAATCACTAAAGTGAAAAATACTAATTGGATGAAGGAATAATCAATGGACGTGAACTGTAATAACAAATTTGAGGTACGTTAAATTTCCTTTGTGTAAGTTTCACTCAAAAATGACCATATTTCCCCCTTTTGTTTTTATTTACACAGTTACTGAAACACATTGGTACAACATGTACGAGATTAATAATATGAGAAACATACCACTATTTCGGGTGCAATAAACTATGTTGTCTCACTTTCAGGGACCCATACATTTTTATAAAACCTCTGATGCAAAAAAATCTTGTTCTGATGCAAAAAAAAAAAGGGTGCTAATTTTCAGTTAAAACAAAACCGCTGGCATTATTTCATCAGCTGTGGGCATTTTCATTGCCATAACAACGTGAGCTAATCAGCAAGTACAACATGTTCTAGACCAGTGGCTCTCAATTATTTTCTGTCATTCCCACCCTAGGAGACAGATATTTTTTCGCGCCCTCCCTGAATTGAAATAGCCTACTATTGAGAACCTGCTAATATTTATTTATTTAGATTAATAAAATTGGCGGAGATAACATCTGCAACAACTTAAAAAAATTTCCAAGTTCAGTTTATTAACTCAATTTGTAACATTTAAACAAGACTGCTAAGTCTGTGTGAATCTCAAAACAGAAAAACAAGAGCATATGATTCACTGGGGTTTGCATTTAATTAAAAATATTTTCAAACAGTCAGCTTCATCAGCATATTCCCTTTCAAAAAAAAAAATATCTGTTCATCTTTCAAGCATGAATAAAGACACCAAGTCCCTCTGTCATGACTTTGTACGATCAAAATTCTTGTCAAACCAAGGTTATTGGCCTAACCTTGGTATTATGTTTATTTAAAATAAAATAAGTAACTTATTAAAATAAATAAATAAGACACAGTTCCGTCTGCCGCTCGCGCCCCCCCCCAGCACCTTTTATAAGCTGAGGGCGTTTTCATGAGTCTCATAGTATTAGAACATGTTGTACTTAGCTCACGTTGTTATGGCAATGAATAGGCCCTCAGCTGATAAAATAATGCCAGCATTTTTTTCAACTGAAAATTAGCACCCATGTCAACTTTTTCTGCTCCTTGCACCTTATCATGCTTATCAGGCTACGCAGCATTACAAGCCCCTGGCGACTAAAACATGAAGCAATTCAAGAGGAGACATTGTGGTCAACTGTCATTTAATAGTCATCTGACAGATTATGTCAAGTTCATTAATGTTCATTAATGTACAGCATATATTCTCTCATTGCTTGTGTAAAAAAATAGGTAGAATATTAGATTTGAGGACGAAATGATAGGGTGGGCTAAGGCAAGTTTTGGGTGGGCTTAAGCCCACCCAAAAAAGGTCTAGCTTCGCCACTGAAAGTAAGCTAGCGAAAAATCATCCAGCTTCACTTTTCAAAAATGTGCGGTAACTGTTAACGGCTACATTGTCGTAGGCCTACGTAGCCAGCAGATTTAATAGTCCGCCAAAGACGTTGACGTCGCTTTGCAACCGAAGACGCTGGGTTTCACAAGTTATCGGACTACTTGCGGAGTGACACCAAAGACGCCATTAGAGGTATCACGTTTGTTTACCTTGACAGCCAACCCGGTATCACGCGATTTCGTGCTCATGTGCACGAACGTTAATCTATTGAAGCGTGTTCCAGAGCACGATAGTCCGACTTTTTTCGTGCTACACAGAACGAAATGTAAACCAATGCATTCTGAATGGGAGTGTTCTCAGACAATTAACGTGCTCCACAAAACGGTACGAGAGAGAGAGAAAGAGAGAGAGGGAGGGACAGAGAGAGAGAGCGAGAAAGAGGCTTCAGAAAGGGTGTTCTCAGATAGGACAGTGCACCCTAGTTATGTTTATGCCAAAACCACAAATGCTATATATATGTATATATTGCCATAATTAGGCTATAATTATATTATTTAGCGTGTAATGAGACAATCTATAGCCAAATTGTCGAAGATGAGAATCTCCGGAAATATCAGCATGGGAAATCGGCGCATCAGACCCATGAACCTATAAAGAAAGACGTCATCTCAAGCGGGAGAGAATGTTTGCGGTGCTGGTTTGTGTCACGTAAGTACAGGGCTCTCAAGTCTCATGCATTCGGCGTGAGACACACGCAATTCAACCCATGCACACGCTCGAACCTGGTCTCACGAAAATAGCCTACGTGACACTGTCACGTTATTTAATCTATTGAAACGTGATCAGGGACACGTAGGCCTATTTTCTAAATTTTGTATTTCAATTGGAAGTAGGCTATTTGTCGTGTCACCAAGCACGACTTCCAAACTAAGGTTCTGTCCGGGAGCGTTCTCCCTAATGTCCCTTATGGAGCTCCTTACAGATCATTCATTGTTGAAAATTGTCTGTGATAACTAACAATGTGACAGCTTTTGGCCACCCGTTTCTACTTTCACCTTTGATACTGAGAAATTGTGACAATACACGGATATATTAAATGCAGGTGCGCTGCTCTGTAGGCAAACCGCGAAGGAAAAAAAGGTAGCTGCTTCATCTGTTCTTTTTAGAATTGTATGTCTTGATGTTTATTTTATCTAGCCATCTATTCTCTTGTTTTTGGCTATGTGAATGAACGTCCGCGTCGATGCCTCGCAAGTCCAGTGTCGCGAGCGGACGTTGCCATGACATCTAGAAATCAGACCGTATTTAATGGGTTATCATTAATATTGATGTGTAGGGGTTGATTATAACTCGTGAATAATATTGTTTAGACCACGGTCTGGGGGAACACTCGTATTCTGATTGGCTGCAGGGCGTGCATTAACTACTGATATAGGCCTACAGACACCTGCTAAGTAGTTCCAGTCAGTGTTTAGATTCTCTACCTGAGCCCGAGCCCGACGCGGGACGGGTCGGGCCGATATTTCCCACCACTATACTCGGGCCGGGCCTTTGATCGAGCGTTTTTATTTTTATTTTATCATTGGTTTATTGGCCTAATCTGAGGAGAAATCTATGCCATAAACAGAAATATTATAGGCCTTTATTACAAGGGTCTTCTCAATGCCGTGGAACGCTCCGTTCACTTGCATGGGTAGTAGTCCGGTGACTTGTCTACCCCAGCGTCTTCCGTTGCTAAGCGACGTCACCGTCTTTGCGGACAAATTATTTCTCTGCTGATCCACACTACGAATGGCCAAAAGACTTGTATCCCCCCCCCCCCCCCCCCCCCCTTAAATAAATACTATGGCAGAATTATTATTATTATTATTATTCTCATTCAACTAGAACATGTGTTTTTACAGTAGAGTGGTGGAGGGATGACGTATGTTGGCCAACCCGGAAGTGAGCGTCGCCCTGGATTCCCTCGACAAAAAGCCAACGGGTTTTGCCATTGGATTTTGGATTATTGCAGAAACATTTGCATCTTTGAAGCACCTCCTCAAAAACTGAAAATAAATAAATAAATAAAAATAACCGTGCTCCAAAGAACGAAATGTAAACCAATGCATTCTGATTGGGAGTGTTTCTCAGATTTTTCCATGCTACACAGAACGAAATGTAAACCCATGCAAATAAAGACTTCATGGTCATAATAATTTAAATATCATTAATCTCCTGAGTGTGTAGGGTGGTATTCTATTTTTTTCAACGGGGCTGCATCCAGTCACTTGACCGTCATGGTTGCTATGGTGGTTGCTATCGACCGCCCCCCTCTAATCCTTCAACCCAGTCGCCAAGAAAAAACGTTGACGGTGTACGTTTCCATGAACACTGGATACGTAGCATTTCAACGTAAAAAAATAGCGTGTTATACCTACAGTATCCACGCGTGCCGCTGTGGAGGCGGGTTTCGGGGTTTGGGTTTCACGGCTTTCGCGGCAAATTGTGGACACGATTGTTTAGGGGGGGGGGGGAGGTAGACTGTTGTTGACCGGGGGGGGGGGGGAGACAAGTTTGTTGAGGGGGGGGGACGACGACACGATTGTAGGGGGGGACGACGACACGTTAGTTGAAGGGGGGGGGGGGGAAGACGACGACGCGTTTGTTGAGGGGGGGGGGGGAGACACGTTTGTAGGGGGGGGGGGCACGCTCGACAACGAGAGTTGGTTTTTATTGAACGCTCGACAACGAGAGTTGGTTTTTATTGAACGAGACTTCAACACGGAACAGCTGCACGAAACGATGGTCACGTCACTCTCGGTGACGGTGTCGACAACAATGAACACACGAACAATGTTAATAGAACAACACACAACCACATAACATCCCGAACCCATTAACCCCACTTAATCCTAACAACAAAACAAGTTAACAAAAGCCCCTTTTGTCAACTGACAACCCCAATTCCCAGAATCCCCCGCGGCTCCGGAACACGGCGTAGCCTATATTAATCTTTATTGTCTGAATGGGAAATGCAATATTTTAGGACAGATACACCATTAAACGCGTTTCTAATGACATTTCTAGCGAGAAATGTACATTTTCCTTACATAATCTTCAGTCAGTGAATGTGTATGATCTTTATTAATCTTTATTATCTGAATGGGAAATGCAATATTTTAGGACCGATTCACCGTTAAACGTGTTTCTAATAACATTTCTAGCGAGAAATATACTTTTTACTTGCATAATCTTCAGCCATTGATTTTGTCTGATCTTTAGTTTTATAGTTATTAGGATTTGATCGGCTCGCTCGCATGTTTCAACGACGTCAGATTGTTAGGGACGCTGCTTTCGCTAAACTAGCAGCTCACGTGCTTCCTGCGTTTGTGTTATTAAACTGTTACTTTATGTAACTTTTAATGATATCATCTTGTTAGAAACACGTATATCTTAGAGCCAACCCAGTCGCCAAAAGCATACGTTGACAGTGTACGTTTCGTGAACACTGGATTACGTCGCATTTCAACATAAAATAGCGTGTTATACACACACACGCACGCACACGCACGCACACACACACAAGCACACACACGCACACGCACGCACAGACACACACAGACACACACACGCACACGGTGCATTTCGCTGCTAAAACAACAACAAAAAAATATTCCCCCAAATATTATTACTTTCAAAACGTTGGCCAATAATATCATTTTTTATTTGGGATGCTTCTAGGACATTTTGGGTGGATTTTGAACGGTATGTGGGCAGCACGTTTTTTGCAGGACCTGGCAACCCTGCGCTGTTGCCCGAGATCTGGATCCACCACCCCCCCCCCCCCCCCTAAATAAATACTATGGCAGAATAAAGAATAAATTCATGCATTATCATTAAACTTGAACATTTGTTTTTACAGTAGATTGGTGGAGGGATGACGTATGTTGGCCAACCCGGAAGTTAGCGTCGCCCTGGGTTCCCTTGATAAAAAGCCAACGGGTTTTTCCATTGGATTTTGGATTATTGCAGAAAAATTAGCATCTTTGAAGCACCTCCTCAAAAACTGAAAATAAATAAATAAATAAAAAGAACCGTTTTCCAAAGAACGAAATGTAAACCAATGCATTCTGAATGGGAGTGTTTCTCAGATTTTTCCATGCTACACAGAACGAAAGGTAAACCCATGCAAATAAAGACTTCATGGTCATAATAATTTAAATATCATTAATCTCCTGAGTGTGTTGGGTGGTATTCTATTTTTTTCAACGGGGCTGGTGCCGTCTCCTTTTGACCTTTTGACCCCAGACTTCTGGGGGAATAGCTGAATCAATTCATTAGTCAATCAGAAGCATGTAAATATCTTCCCGGTGGCGTAGGAGGACGAACAGTTTAATGGTAGTAATTAGCTGTCGAAATTGGAGGCCTTAATCAATGATGAGCAGCTATTGATTTGCTTCCTGATAAAAATTTGTGACAAATGGCATGTTATTTAGCATCTACACGTTGAGCTGAGTCCAATGACACCAAGCATGACACTCTAGCTAATGGTAACATGTATTTTACATGGTACACCTAGGTCTAGGACATGATCTCGGTGTAGCAAGAGGGCGAGCTTGATCTCATTGGACTCAGCTTAACGTGTAGATGCTAATTAACATGTAATTTGTCAAAAATCTCCATCGGGAAGCAAATCTATAGCTGGTCATTATTGATAAAGGCCTCCAAAATCGACAGCTAATTACTACCCCGAAACATATTCAAATATGATGTGTGGCACTGTTGCAATCGTCTCGAAACGTAGATGTCAAAGGACACCTTGTTTGCCCTGTTGCACGACCGGGAAGATATTTTCATACTTCTAATGGATTGATTCATATTTTAAGGTTCTCGGAGTGAGACTTTAAGCGGCTGCAGCAGAAGTGTTGAGACGAAAGATGATATCAAGACATTAATAGAATATTCCCATTCACATTATGATTCTTCGTCATAACATCCGACCAAACATCCTTTACATTCACCGAGCAAAGATTATGAAAGTCCAGGCCCCCCCTTCCTGCACTCGGGGTCCGACCGGGCCAAGTTTCGGTGCGGGGGTCCCAGTTAGGCCCTAGAATATGGTATTCAAATTTCAGGGCGGTAGGACCTTCCTATCTCAAAAACTGTTTTTCCACCACATTCTGAACCATTAGGTCTCGCAGGCAACACTTCTGAAGGGGCTTTGTCCAAATGACAGTCCATTTGGGACAACCTTTTTTCTCTATGGGCTAGAACTACAAATCTTGGATATGTCGTTCTCGGGGCCCCGGGAAATGTGTGTAAACATTTTAGCATCCCTAGCTATCTCGAAAAGGCCGGAAAAGGGGCGTGACCTCCAAAGGTACAGTCAATGTACATAAGACAGAGGTTAGTTTCTAGGCCCCATTTTTTGCGGGATGGAGGTGTACATTTGTGGCTTAATGTGTGTAGTGTAGACACAGCTGGCCTGTGGCCACGTCTTTGAAGTCTGGGGTCAAAAGGTCAAAAGGAGCCGGCACCACGCCGCTTATGAGATAACAAAAAGTGAATCTGTATTTCTCTCATAACATTTTGTCATTATTGAAGAGAGGCCTGATTCTCAGATATGCATGTTGGACTGTTAGGGTATAGGTCTGGGAAGAACTTCAGGCCAAAATCTTGCAAGCGAGCCGCTGGGTGCAGGTGCAACGAGATGGAGCACTTGCTGAGTCATTTCCTGTCGGGCTGGAGCCACAGGTTGAAGCGTATGCGTCCTTTGAAACCCCCTTTGATATATAAGAGACCCCAAGGTACAGTTTACTTAAAGATCCCATGCCATGCTATTTTATGGATGCTTTAATATAGGTATTAGTGGGCCACAAACACAGTATTCAAAGACGTCCCCGAAATTCAGCCGTGGTGCAGAGTTACAGCCACTCCGAACCAGTCGCACATTGAGCTTCCCCCAAACGCGCTGTTTCGGTGGGCGTGTCAAGGCAGGTCAAGGAGGGGGGTGGGGGTGTGGCCCTGAGCAGCTTGTAGCCACAGTACCATGCGCTCTGGTTCCGGTGGGCGTGTCAAGGCAGGTCAAGGAGGGGGGTGGGGGTGTGGCCCTGAGCAGCTTGTAGCTACAGTACCATGCGCTCTGTTTACGGTGGATGTATCGCAATGGCTCGTAGAAACCCATATTATACATAGATATCTATATAATATAATATAATATAATATATAATATATATTATCACCTGGCCCTGAGCAGCTTGTAGCCACGGTACCATGCGCTCTGTTTACGGTGGATGTATCGCAATGGCTCTTAGAAACCCATATTATCCATAGATATCTATATCATATAATATATTATATATATTATCACGGCCAAAAGCTGTGTGAGCCTCCAGACGATAGGCTATTATGAATCTCAAACGACCGCGTCTTCTTCAGATTGATGTGGAAGTGGAAGAACCAGAGACGTCGGAGAACCCGACGAAGTCCTTTGTGATTCATTATATCGTCTGGAGGTGCACACAGCTTTTGGCCGTGATAATATGTATTATTTGATATAGATATCTATGTATTATTTGATATTATTTAGATGTAGAGCCCCAGGACTGTAACGCAAGTGTTGTACACTTCCTTGTTATTTGGATATCCGTTCTGCTGTTGGTGTGATGGCGCATAACACTCTCGTCTCTGGTATTTCTACAACGAGACTCGTAGTGGGGGTTATCTCAGCCATGGTTGAGAATGAATTGGGGGAAAGGAACTTTGGCTTTGACTCCCTGAAGTACATGAACCACGACATGGAGGAGAAGGGGATTGTTGGCCGCGAATGTATCCCGCTTGAGCCCTGCTTCCCGCCGCCTCGGCAGCGGTCAGCGCTAATCACCGCCTCCTGAAGCCGAGGCGGTGGTCCATCGGCAGCGAGGCTCCGGCGGGAGACGACCGCGGTCTACAATCCCTTTCTCCTCCATGTCGTGGTTCATGCCTACTTCAGGGAGTCAAAGCCAAAGTTCCTTTCCCCCAATTCATTCTCAACCATGGCTGAGATAACCCCCACTACGAGTCTCATTGTAGAAATACCAGAGACGAGAGTCCGACGTGTTATGCGCCATCACACCAACAGCTGAACGGTTATCCAAATAACAAGGAAGTGTACAACACTTGCGTTACAGTCCTGGAGCTCTATATCTAAATAATATCATATAATACATAGATATCTATATCAAATAATAAATATTATCACGGCCAAAAGCTGTGTGCACGTCCAGACGATATAATGAATCACAAAGGACTTCGTCGGGTTCTCCGACGTCTCTGGTTCTTCCAGTTCCACATCAATATGTAGTATACAGAACCGCGCGCTGCCTGCTGCCGGCGCGAGGCACCACCGCCCGGCTGCCCGCTGCCGGGCGGTGGTGCTTCGCGGCGGTGGTGCCTCGCGCTAACCGGCGGCAGGCAGCATGTCGCAGTTCATGTACTTCGATGTCGTTCTGCCATTGCATTCAAAATTCTGTAACTAGCCTGTTACTACGAACTAAGCAACTACCGTACATGTATTAGCATTTAGCACTAGCTCAATCACGAGTCATGACTCCTTCAGAATTCTTGTGGGTGGTTACGAACCAACCAAGTGGGCAGGGCCATGAATAATAACGCTACGTCACAGTGTCACCTTATCCAGATCGGCTCATTTCTTCTGCCTTTTTCCTTTCATTGCCTATTGCATTCAGCAGACAAACTGCATAGATTTCAAACTTACCACAGCTCACAAACTTATTCAGACCTATGTTATTTAACAAACAATAGGAAAAATGTGATTTTAATGGCATGGGCTCTTTAAATGTTCTCGCCTCAGTCACTTATTGCATCACTTCCTTTAGGGCTTCGGCCTCCTAATTGATCATTGTAGTATAATTGAATGCCCTCTTTCATATTATATGATACTTCTACCACTGGGACGTGGCAACAACTCTCCAAATCCATATGGGGAGGGGGGGGGATGCTTTTGGACAGTAGGGGTGTACACAAGACATAAATAGGAAGCAAACTCAGGAGAAGGAATGACCTCTCACAAATATTTATTGAATAAATTGTTTCAAATAACCCTGCCTCGTTAAATCAATGAACTTGGTGTTTTGCTTTCAAAAATAGTTTATAGAAGAAGTCTAAACTGCAGAAAATAAAAACATCCAAGCTGCCTTTAAAGGATACCTCGGAATATCTGTCTATTTTTTAACCGTCGGTTTACGACAAAAACAACACAATTTACGGCAGCTCCTTTGCCGCGTGGTTTTTAGAGCCATGTAAGGATTAGAGGGGGCGGTCGATAGCAACCACCATAGCAACCATGACGGTCAAGTGACTGGATGCAGCCCCGTTGAAAAAAATAGAATACCACCCAACACACTCAGGAGATTAATTATATTTAAATTATTATGACCATGAAGTCTTTATTTGCATGGGTTTACATTTCGTTCTGTGTAGCATGGAAAAATCGGAGAAACACACCCATTCAGAATGCATTGGTTTACATTTCGTTCTTTGGAAAACGGTTCTTTAGTAATAATATTTGAGGGAATATTTTTTTGTTGTTGTTTTAGCAGCGAAATGCACCGTGTGCGTGTGTGTGTGTCTGTGTGTCTGTGCGTGCGTGTGCGTGTGTGTGCTTGTGTGTGTGTGTGTGTATAACACGCTATTTCATGTTGAAATGCGACGTAATCCAGTGTTCACGAAACGTACACTGTCAACGTATGCTTTTGGCGACTGGGTTGGCTCTCAGATATACGTGTTTCTAACAAGATGATATCATTAAAAGTTACATAAAGTAACAGTTTAATAACACAAACGCAGGAAGCACGTGAGCTGCTAGTTTAGCGAAAGCAGCGTCCCTAACAACCTGACGTCGTTGAAACATGCGAGCGAGCCGATCAAATCCTAATAACTATAAAACTAAAGATCAGACACAATCACTGACTGAAGATTATGCAAGTAAAAAGTATATTTCTCGCTAGAAATGTTATTAGAAACACGTTTAACGGTGAATCGGTCCTAAAATATTGCATTTCCCATTCAGATAATAAAGATTAATAAAGATCATACACATTCACTGACTGAAGATTATGTAAGGAAAATGTACATTTCTCGCTAGAAATGTAATTAGAAACGCGTTTAATGGTGTATCTGTCCTAAAATATTGCATTTCCCATTCAGATAATAAAGATTAATATAAGCTACGCCGTGTTCCGGAGCCGCGGGGATTCTGGGAATTGGGGTTGTCAGTTGACAAATGGGGCTTTTGTTAACTTGTTTTGTTGTCACCCTGCGTTCACACCAAAAGATGCAAAAAGTTGACGCGCGTCGTGATCCCATTCAAAGTGAATGTAGAGACGCGTTGCTGCTTTGCTGCCGATGCATTTGCTGCCGAGAAAACGGGCAGCAAAACTTGATTTGTGGCGCGTCAAAATCTGATTTGCGGCGCGGCATGCCCGTGCCCGCTGCCGGGCACGGGCGGAGGGCGCGTTCACGTATTTTGCGGCGCGTCAAATGCTGCTCGAGTTGAAATATTTCAACTTTTGCCGCGCCGCAAAACCTTTGCCTCGCTGCAAACGTGATGACAGCCAATCAGCGTTCAACAGCGTTGCCACTGAGGCGTTGCCACTGAGTGACATGCCGTAACAGGCAATCAGTGTTACTTAAATGGAGGAGAAGATAATAATTGCAGTCTCCGCATACCCGGTGATCTTCAACACCACCGTGGCCAGTTATAAGTGTCCAATACATCTATATTTAAGCAATAGATCACGCCAGGCTGTGGTATGTGCTCATTATACCCCCTTCACCGGCCGGCGACCCTCTTCACAGTGGTATAATGAGCACATGCCACTGACTGAATTGATGTATTGCTTTTATACAACGGTTACTATTATGGCGAAACGAAAGTCATAGACACACTACATTTAAAAAGAAACCAAGAAAGTCAAAATAGCCGTTTAATTAAAGAATACAAAATAGTAGTCCCTCCTGGCTGCCGCTATGCATCGATGGTCGCTATGCAACACACTTTAGCGTCCCTCCGAGAGAGAAGGCTCCGATAGAGCGGTTCGCCGGCAATTTATCCTATGGAGCAGTTCACTCGCCGTGTGCTGTATACGCTCATTATACAACAGTTGTATAAATATAAGTATAAATGTCCAACCGAGAGATCCTAGCACCGATCCTAGCTAGCAGGTCATCAAACTGGGCTGGAGTCAGCCTCAAATAGCGCTGGAAGCGTTCGCCATCCAGACGGAGCTCCTGCAGAAGACGGTGAAATTCACCGAGCTCTGTACGGCTCCGAATGGTGTCATGAATCCATAAACGACGACAAGCATTCCGACGTCTCTCCCTCTTCCACAACAGGTAAAGAGATATGATGCTCGTAATGTCGGCCATGGTTGTGAATGAATTCAGAAGCACCGCGGGAAAAACTTGCCGCGCATCAAAACTGCGGCGCAGCAAAACTTTTGCGGCGCAGCAAAACCTTTTGCCGCGCAGCAAAACCTTTTGCCGCGCCGCAAAACCTTTGCCGCGCCGCAAAACTTCGGCAGCAACGCGTTCGGGCAGCAAATGCATCTTTTGGTGTGAACGCAGGGTTAGGATTAAGTGGGGTTAATGGGTTCGGGATGTTATGTGGTTGTGTGTTGTTCTATTAACATTGTTCGTGTGTTCATTGTTGTCGACACCGTCACCGAGAGTGACGTGACCATCGTACTGTACTGTACTGTTGGAGGTCACGCCCCTTTTCCGGCCTTTTCGAGATAGCTAGGGATGCTAAGATGTTTACACACATTTCCCGGGGCCCCGAGAATGACATATCCGAGATTTGAAGTTCTAGCACATAGAGAAAAAAAGTTTTCCCAAATGGACTGTCATTTGGACAAAGCCCCTCAGAAGTGTTGCCTGCAAGACCTAATGGTTCAGAATGTGGTGGAAAAACAGTTTTTGAGAAAGGAAGGTCCTACCGCCCTGAAATTTGAATACCTTATTCTAGGGCCTAACTGGGGCCCCCGCACCGAAACTTGGCCCAGTCGGACCCCGAGGGCAGGAAGGGGGGGCCCTTCCTGCCCGAAACTTGGCCCGGTCAGACCCCGAGGGCAGGCCCCCCCTTAATATATATATCTATGGTTGTACCATGCTTGTTTAGCGCAACATTGAAAAGTGTCCCGTCTGAAACAGGGTCGCGCAGCGCTGTGTTCCGAACGTTGTGTAATCAAATACACCGGTATGGCGGTATATAAAAAAATCATATCCGAACGAAAATACACACCGTTATTCAGTGTGAACCGGTATAGCGCCCAGGACTAACGCAAGTTGACGCCGCAACACCATGGGGGCGGGGCAGGGGGCGTTAAAAAACACCAGGCACCGTTATGAGGCACCGAAATGTGCGATCTTATTCGATCTCGTTACAACCGTTTACATCGGAACCGGTTCCCTACTGGAACAAAGTTTCGGTGCTCAACCCTACTCTTAAGTGAGGTCACTGATATAGACGCAAGGGGCTTCCCTGTAACCCAACCCTCACATCGCCATCAAGACTTAAAGTCCCTTGAATTCACCCCATGCCCGATGCTACATGGCAAATTCCACGAAGCATCAAACATTTGTGATATCGTTTTATAATTGTATTATTATTAACACAATAGTAATTCCTATCAAAGTAACTAATCATTACAATGATCATTTACTTTTTTATCAAAGCATTGATATTGCTATGTTTTAGATAAATCTACTTTCCCAAGACAGAGCCAATTTAAAACGCAATTATTTTATTTGCAGTTTCAGGTCTTGTGTTTGTTGATGTTTTGTGCTGTGTTCTTGTAACTCAGAATGTAGCTAAGGAGAGCTTCTGTTTCTCAAATTTACCGTTTAGTGCAGGGTGCCATGCTACATCTGAGCCTATTGAACACGCATTCCTCTTATTGACGGTGTAACCCGAAGAAGGCTTTCCAAACTGAAATTAACTCATTAAGCGATGGAAGTGAACAAGCCTTTTCAAGCCAACCTCCTTACAAACATCCTGCTTAATCCAGACCAGCTGTAGTATTACAATTCAATACATGTGTCTCTGTTTTTTTACTTGGGAGACAAAATGTAGCTGTACCAAAATTACCAAAAGTGGCTCAATGACCCAAGTGTAAAATATATTGAGGGCTGTCTCTTGGTGAGTTGAAGTTAGCACCCAGTTATATTTACTGCTTTAATTATTTTCACTCAAATGCACAATCCATAAAATGTGTCCGTCCTGGTTCCCAAAGATACGTTTAGAGTTCACTCAGTGTACCATATGGCTTGACTTGCATGTCCAATCATTTAAAAATGTGTGTCCGTAATGGGTCATTAGAGTGTGAATTGATTTAAAAGATGAAAGCTCTGTGAACCGGGACCCTTCTTACAGCTTCTCATCCCACAATGCCCTGGTCACACATCTTGGAGATGAAATGGAAAATTTCACTTCATTAACGATGACTTATGGGTATTTCCTGCTTTTTCCTTTTTATGTGGATTTACTGCGACTAATGCAGGGGGTGTCAAGGTTGTGAAGAAAGGTAGGTTGGGAGTGCAGAGGGATGGGAGAGAGGACTAGCAGAGAAGAGGTGACAGATAAGTGTTTTAGCCATGACATCCACCTAAATCCCCATCAGGTGGTGTACACACATTACTCCATGACATCACCATCCTCATACCTGGTAGCCACATGGCTGCCGAACACGAGCATTACATTTCTGAAAAGTAGTGACTGTTGCGCTGTTGTTTACTGCCGGAAGACTGCACTAACAGTGTGTGCGTCAGACCTGATACAATAGCATACACCCCTCGCACACCTCTCTCTAACGCCTTATCTCCCTGCCTTCATTGAACAATCCCATTTCCACAGGAAGGGGAATATGCGTGAGAGAGGGAGAGAAAGAGAGAGAGAGAGAATGTATGTTTGGAAGCCTTTTTTTGAAGAGCTTTTTTTAATTGGGCGCAGATTTCATAAGAAGGAGCTGAGAGGAATAGAGGAGAAAGCAGGAGTGGTTAGGAGAGGATGAGAGAGGATAAGAGGAGAGAAAGAAATCCAAAACATTTTTCAATGTAAAATTGTAATTGTAATTCATTTTAAAACACAGTACAAATAGACATTGTGGTAAATTTAAACACATTAGCCATTTTCTTATATTTGACATTTCTCCTCGAGTATCAGGAGAGGTGAAGCGGAGGTGTGGTCGTGGAATGATAATCTCATTCTGAAGAACTGGGACAAATAATAAACCACTGTGCCTCATTCCCAGTAAACCCTCCAATCTAATCCTGGAGAGACACGCTGGGTCGTTATAAAGCAATTACATTAGCCTAGGTTCAGATCAGGTTGCGCTCTATAGTTTCTCAATTGGGTTTGGGGCTCGGAAATACATTGAGCCAAAACAAGCCTTAAAGTTAGCGGCAAGGGGACCTGTGTGTGTGTGTGTGTGTGTGTGTGTGTGTGTGTGTGTGTGTGTGTGTGTGTGTGTGTGTGTGTGTGTGTGTGTGTGTGTGTGATTTTGTGTGTGTGTTTGTGTGATTATGTGTGTGTTTGTGTGTGCGTGTGTGTGTGATATTGTGTGTGTGTGTGTGTGTGTGCGTGTGTGTGTCTGTGTGTGACATTGTGTGTGTGCGTGTGTGTATTTGCATTTTATTGTTTCTCTTTGTTCATGTGCCTTTGTGGGTTGGATAAAACACATGGAAAATCCAGACGCTCCATTTTTAGCCTATGGTTGCAAGGTTGCCAACGCCACCACCTTCTCCATCCTGTCACCTACTTCTTGTTTCCGAAGTTCCAGATTTAGACGCCCATCGGAGAATGACGGTTATGTTCATTGATGAAATAATCTTGTGATCTAAATAGGTTCTGACCCTGGAGGGCCGGGTGCCAGTCCTGGGTGCTGGGGGAATGACAGGCCTCCCAGCATACCCCACAGACATCCATGATCCATCATCACACTGACTGGCTGTAAAATACCCTGTGAGTCCGAGCCAGGAACGTCTCTGCTTTTAGATCGACATTAATACCATTCCACTAGATAATTGTGAATCATATTTACAAAGTTCCTATTATTACTACATTTAAATTAGGAAATAGCGTGTGCATTTTTTAATGCACACCGATCAGTTACGGAATATTGTTCTGAAACTTGTTCTACTGACATTTATATATAGTTTTTTTAATTTATAGTTAAATAACACACTTGTTATAAACACATGAAAGATTACAGGGAAATGCTCAAGTGCATTTTTTTGACATAAGTGTTTGTGGTGAACATTCAGGCATGAAAACAGTTTTGCCACGCGGAAGTGAGAAAGCCATTGTTCCGCCATGAACCGATTGTTAAAAACACTTTTACACTGCGAGTCTATCCTCGCTTGATCTTTGAACAGCTGATATTCCAACACCAACAGATGCAGTCCTGGATCAAACCGCGATGTTAAACGGGGAGGAATTTCTATTGGCATTTGGCTCAGGCAGTTAGCGACTAGTGCGCAGACCAAACGTAGGGTTGTCTCCGATTTGCAACCGATAGGCCTACACCCTCGCCCTTGTGAGGGTGTAGGCCTATTGCTGCAAATAGCTCTAAGCTTGCTTGGGGTGGTGATATTTCTCAAAGAGTCTAAATTAAAAACACCCAAGCCTGTCCTTGTCTTTCCCCTCAAACACTCCATGGAGACATGTAGACTTGCCTGATTTCAATCATGGGTTGAGTGGGTTGGCGGAGACGGTCCCCACCAGCATTAGTGAGTGTTTAGTAAGAGTTAGGATCCAATATGGGATCCCTGCTACACGCATATCTGTTCAAGTATCATTCAAACTCAACCCCACTTGTGGTTTGTGGTTGTATATATGCAAACAAATCAAATCATTTCAATTGACAGTCCAACATGACTCACTTCCATATGTGGTCAATCATGAAATGTTACATTGAGAGGAATTGATAAAGTTGTTTTATGTTCCCTCGATGGTCTCAAACAGGTTGCCTGACTTTAGTGAAGTGTGTCACCGGATTATTTGCGTTTTATTGTCCCAGGGATATTGAACGATATTGTTGACATTGATCGATGACCTCAAGCGACATCGGTTGCACGGAAAATGTGCACTGCTGTGTGTCAGGACAGCTGCCATCTTTAAAAATGTGTAAACTTAAACAAACATGACATCACACACTCCAACAGGCATTTGTATACATTTAAGCAGATCCTTCCGGCTAATGCAAACCCTGGTATTTACAATATAAGTTTCCCGGCTTAGCAGGGAGGTGAGAGAGAGAGAGAGAGAGAGAGAGAGAGAGAGAGAGAGAGAGAGAGGGACTCATTTCCCACAAGCACCACCCGCAGCCCCGCAGTCAGAGCCAGGGCAGTGGCCACAGCTCCCCAGTACAGAGCTGGACTGAGCTGGGCTCTTGAACGTGTCAAACGGGGCATCTCAGACCTTTGTTCTCCCGTTCCGTGCGGCTCTGGCCAAGTTGAACGCAACAACATCAACAAAAAGCAGCTTTCACAGACAGATGTCAGCAAGCAAATCCGAGCTGGATGGTCCTTCAGTCTTTAGTTCTTTCTGTCTTCCTCTGGCACACACATGCACAGAAGCATGCACGCATACAAAAACACACACACACAAACACACACACACACACACACACACACACACACACACAAACACACAAACACACAGACCACGCATCATTTGACAGAGTGTATTTCTTATAAGTATGACAGTCATTTAGATTCCTTATAATGTTGTTGGATACACCACAAAATACTTCCAGCTTCGAGGAGAATTCTCTTTAGTACAGTCATAAGGGACAATTCTTTTGAGAAGTTTATAAGAGTCTGTTTTATGGAAACTTGACCCTCATAGAAACAAACATATTGCATTTTCTGCCTTAAAGAAACTGATGTTGGCCAGTGCTGGTATGGCATGAGGCCTAGGTTACGTGCATAATCAAATATTATGAAGAACACCCAGCCCAATTATAGAACAAATTAAACAAAAGCACTCCATACCTCTACCTAGTGGTCCAACTGACAATCACACGTCAGGCCCCCAAAACAAACACGACTTCGTACAACATTGTTTATATTGGCATTAACTACGCCCTTTAGAGGAAGAAAAGTCAATTAATGATACAGTAACGTCTAATATCTATGCATATATGCATATCTCTCTCTCTCTCTCTCTCTCTCTCTCTCTCTCTCTCTCTCTCTCTCTCTCTCTCTCTCTCTCTCTCTCTCTCTCTCTCCCTCTCTCTCTCTCTCTCTCCCTCTCCCTCTCTCAATCTCCCTCTCTCTATATATTTCACTTTTTCCTCCATACTAATGATATAGGATGTTTGGCATTTTCATAAGACAACTCTTCAAAACAATAAAACACATTTTCAATTCCAATTATTTTGAAATACCTTTGATGAAATGTTTAGGTATTTGAATAGCATAAGCAGCCCTTATGTTAATATTCTGACATGTTTTACCTTATGTTTAAAAAAGTTTTGGCCAAATCAATTTCAATAAAATATCAATCAATAAAAAAAGTTATTGGAAAAAAATTAAGTGCTGCTAGTTGTTTGGGTAGGATATCTGGATAAATATTGACCAAATATATAAAAAGCAGTATTAATAAGAGGCACAATTTGACTATATGATATCAAATAGTACTTATTTTTCAGTTTATTTTAATCATAAACTACTCGGGCCAACTTGTTTCCTTCCCACATTATTCATTCACCTATTCTTCTGTTCATTCATTCCAGACAGTCGACGGGCTAGGAGCCACCTAGACCCCCAGCCAGAGTTCCCACCAGAAGCGGATCTTCCATTAGGCAAACCTAGGCAAGTGCCTAGGGCCCCAACCAAATCTGTCTTTATTAGGGGCCCCCAAATCTGACCCCCCCAGCCATTACTTATGTAAAGTAAAAAAAAAAACACATTTCTAGTCGAAAAAAATAACAAAAATATCAACATAACGCCGAACTAATGCCTAAATAATAATTTTCCAGCACACATGCCCCCCTCCATTGTGCATTGGACTAGTCCAGAATATGATTACGTAGTAACGCGTGCAGCGCGAAATAACGTACTTCAAACCAAAGCAGAGGGATGCGACTCGGTGAAAATGAAGCGGCGGAATTATGATAGTGGTTGTGCTAAACGAAAACAAAAAGCTGAGAAGAAAAGAATTGCAGATACACTGCCGAAATTGACTTCATTTTTTACACCTGCTGCTGCCACAGCAGCCGCTGCTGAACTTGCGACAGGCTCTGCTGTTGGGGTTCTATACTGCTGCTCACCACTTTTCTCTGATATGAAGACTTTTGAGAAGACGACAACAGTAGGACTTTGTGTTTACAAATGCTTTCTGTCTCACACACACTCACACACACACACACACACACACACACACACACACACAGAGCTTTCAGTCACTCACTCTCACACACACACACACACACACACACACACTGTTTTACTCACATGAAATGGTGAAGGCAACAGGGAAAATGGACATTTGAAGATGGAGAACTTAACCACTTGCACACCTAAACACCCCCCCCCCCCCCCCCCCCCTCTCTCTCTCTCTCTCTCTCTCTCTCTCTCTCTCTCTTA